>NC_073302.1:201849513-202082105 GCF_027595985.1 Sorex araneus | reverse complement strand
GAAGGAAGGAAGGAAGGAAGGAAGGAAGGAAGGAAGGAAGGAAGGAAGGAAGGAAGGAAGGAAGGAAGGGAAAGAAAGAGAAAGAGAGAAAGAAAGAGAAAGAGAGAGAGGGAGAGAGGGAGAGAGAGAAAGAAAAGAAAGAGAAAAAGAAAGAAAGAAAGAAAGAAAGAAAGAAAGAAAGAAAGAAAGAAAGAAAGAAAGAAAAGAAAGAAAGAAAGAAAGAAAGAAAGAAAGAAAGAAAGAAAGAAAGAAAGAAAGGAGGGAGGGAGGGAGGGAGGGAGGGAGGGAGGAAGGGAGGAACCTGTTTATTTTGTTTTTCAGTGCAAGGGGTTGAATCTAGGTCCTCTATGAGCAAGGCAAGAGGTCTATCACTAAACCAAATCCCAGCCTATACTCATTTATAGAAAACAGACTTATAATGAGTTTCAAGGATATTATTAACTCATGTGTGAAGAATGGAAGGCAAGCACCTTATTTACTGTACTAGCTCCCTAGCTCTAATTATTTTAAAACCTGTCAATAATTAATATCAATTATGCAAATAACAAGCACGGATGTAGTTGGCTTTATATTTACTATGCATCAACTTGATATACCTAGCAATATAAAATATTCCACTTAGCAATAATAGAGTGAAAATTCTTCTTAGGTTTACATAGAGTATTCATCAAGCTATAACACATTCTGAGTCATAAAATGAGCCATGTACAACATCAAGTATAGAAAAATAGAAGTCATACAAATTATGCTCTCAAACCATAATGTAATTATTTTATAAATAGATTACATCAAGAAGAATAGAAAGTCCTCCTATCTCTGAAAATTAAACAAAAGCAATGTCCAAAATACATGACTCATAAAAGTCTTAAAGGAAATTTTTTAATATTTTCAGCTAAATGTAAGTGAACATATAATTTATCAAAATATGTAAGGAATATGATGCAAGAACTCAGAAGCAAGTTTGTGGCATCAAATAAATATGCTAGATGAGAGTGAAAATTGAGAAACTGTCCAAAGTGATAGTACAGTGGGTAGGGTACTTGCCTTGCATGTGGCTGGCCTGGATTTGATTCCTGTCATCTCACCTGACCTTCCCAGCACTGTGAGAAGTAATTCCGGAGTGCAGAGCCAAGAGTTATCCCTGAGAATTGCTGGGTGTGGCCCCCAAACCAAGAAAAAAAATAAAAATAAAATTAATAACCTAAACCTTTGCTCTTGGGAAATAGAAAAAGAAAATTTTATGTAGTTTGTTTATGTTTGGAATACCATATTCCATAAGTGATGCTTAGGGTCTATTCCTGAGTCATTGCTCATCATTCCTGGTGACCCTTGGGGACCATGAGATGTTGAACTCTCACATGCAAGATAAGCAGAGCTCACTGATCTATCTTCTCACCCTAGATAAAGAACATTTGAAAACTAAAATATAGATAATAAAGTGCAATGAAAATGAGGATAGGGACTCAATAAAAATGAAACTACAAAAAAAAGCAAAAAATAGCAATGTTTTTATGTATCAGTGAGATTGATAAAAATTCTTGTCATGCTAACCAAGAGAAAAGGAGAAGATACAGATTATCAGTATAAAAGAGGAAATAATTGTCATTAATATTTCATGGACATCATTTAGATTTCATGGCTGATAAAGAAATACCCTCCCTTCCTTCCTTCCTTCCTTCCTTCCTTCCTTCCTTCCTTCCTTCCTTCCTTCCTTCCTTCCTTCCTTCCCTCTTCCTCTCTTTCTTCTTCTCTTCTTCCTCCCTTTCCTTCTTTCTTTCTTTCTTTCTTTCTTTCTTTCTTTCTTTCTTTCTTTCTTTCTTTCTTTTCTTTCTTTCTTTCTTTCTTTCTTTCTTTCTTTCTTTCTTTCTTTCTTCTTTTCTTCTTCCTTCCTTCCTTCCTTCCTTCCTTCCTTCCTTCCTTCCTTCCTCTTCTTTCTTTCTTTCTTTCTTTCTTTCTTTCTTTCTTTCTTTCTTTCTTTCTTTCTTTCTTTCTTTCTTTCTTTCTTTCTTTCTTTCTTCTTTTCTTCTTCCTTCCTTCCTTCCTTCCTTCCTTCCTTCCTTCCTTCCTTCCCTTCCTTCCTTCCTTCCTTCTTTCTTTCTTTCTTTCTCGCTTTCTTTCTTTCTTTTTCTCTCTCTTTCTCTCTTTCTTCCTTTCTTTCTTTCTTTCTTTCTTTCTTTCTTTCTTTCTTTCTTTCTTTCTTTCTTTCTTTCTTTCTTTCTTTCTTTCTTTCTTTCTCTCTTTCTTTCTTTTTCTCTCTCTCTCCTTCCTTCCTTCCTTCCTTCCTTCCTTCCTTCCTTCCTTCCTTCCTTCCTTCCTTCCTTCCTTCCTTCCTTCCTTCCTTCCTTCCTTCTTTCTTTCTTTCTTTCTTTCTTTCTTTCTTTCTTTCTTTCTTTCTTTCTTTCTTTCTTTCTTTCTTTCTTTCTTTCTTCTTTCTTTCTTTCTTTCCCCAGCGATGCTCAGGGGTTAAGTCCCGGCTCTGCGCTCAGAAATTACCCCTGGTGGTGCTCGGGGGGGAACCATATGGGATGCCAGGGATCAAACCCAGGTCAGCTGCATACAGGGCAAATGCCCTACTCGCTGTACTATCACTCTGGCCTGCCTGCCTTCCTTCCTTCCTTCCTTCCTTCCTTCCTTCCTTCCTTCCTTCCTTCCTTCCTTCCTTCCTTCCTTCCTTCCTTCCTTCCTTTCTTCCATTTTTTATTTATTCACTATAATTTATAATACTGTTAATAGCACGGTTTCATGCATGCAACGTTCCAACACCAGACTCACTCCTAGAGTGTCCATACATGTCCACTATTGTCTCAGTAATTCCCATCCCATCAGTGGGTGAGTCTGTATTGATTTACCACTACCTCCAACCCCCATTGTAGTAAGCTTGGTTCTCTACAACAGTTCTCAGTTTCCTTTGCTTTTAATGTTTTTTGGAGGGAGTGCGCAGGCACACCTGGTGATGCTCAGTGATAAGTCTTGGCTTGTCACTCAGGAATTATTCCTGTCCCTGCATGCATGGGCAACTATATGGGATGTGGAGGATCATACTCAGGTCAGCCACATTCGAAACAAGCCCCTACCCATTGTACTATTCTCCAGCCCTCTTTTGTCTTTTGCTATTTATTTCTGTACTGTTTCCCTATGTACCACATCTTAGAAAGATCGTTCTATATCTGCCTCTCTCCTTCTGGCTAATTTCACTCAGTGTGATGCATCTTGGTTTTCAGGAAAATTACATGATTTTACTTTTTCTTAAAACTGAATAGTATTCTATTGTGTAGATCACATTTGGTTTTTCTTAGTCATTTTTTTCTTAGGCATTTGGATTGTTTCCATGCCTTGGCTATTGTGAACAGTATTGCAGTGACTTGGGAATGCAAATATCTTTTTTGAAATAGAATTTGGGGGTTCTTGGGTTAGATGCAAAGCAGTGAAATTGCAGGGTTATACAGAAGTTTAATTCACGGGACAGGGTGTAGGATAACATAGCTCTAGGTAGTTTAGGTTTATTGGGTTACTCCCGTTACAGTGCTCCTATTCCTCTGTTTATTTGTAGCTTCTTTCTTAGTGTTTTGTTGACTTATAAATAATGTTTTTCTCTTCTCCTTGAGTCCTTTGCATAGTTTATTCAGAGCAAGTCCTTTTTGTATGGACACAGGAAGACTGTAGCAAATGTTATGCTTTTGTAACCTGGAATTCATTTGACTCTACATGATATTTTCCTCCTGGGCATCTGTTCTCTTGACCTAAGCCTCAGCTGCCCTTACTTCCTAGCACCCCCAAAGCACGGGCCCGACGTGGGACAAGAAGGACCCAGGGCAAGCAGTGAGTTGTGTGCTACCCTGGCATCGAGATGGGCCTGGCCAAAGGGCCTAATGCTTAACTATAAGTTAAGAGCTTGATCATGGACAAATGCTGTCATGATCCAAACAGTGATAACTAGATTTGGACCCTGCTAGGGTGAGGAATGATTAATCTGGCCTGAGTGCTGTGGTCTGAGCCTGTGGCAAGATGTTGCCAGGAGAGCTGCCTTGTAAACCTCAATGTATCTCTTGCTATGTCCATACAAAAATAACTAGTATTAAGATGTTAATAAGTTCCTGGACTAAGGAAAAGAAAAAAACCTTAAGAGTGAGGAAGGGCTTTGGAATGCCCTGCCCTCAGGAAGGGCTTTCTTATGTTGATTTTGCTACCTGGCTGGGTGTAGCCTAGAAGGCAAGGTGGGAGAGAGAAGGAGGAGGAGATGGAGAAGCCAGAAAGAAGCAGCAGTAGATACAGAGAGAGGACGGAGCTGGAAGTGCGGGAGAGGAGAAAGATGGAAGATTGAATAAACGGTAACTAATCAGCAACCAGCTTGGTCCTCGTTCTTCCTTCGCCTTTCCTTGACCACCGGCCGTCCCGATCCAGTCCACACACTGCGGTTCCAGGGCACCAAACGCGGGCGGTGAGACCCCTCGGCGAGCCTTAGTTTTTCACAACAGCGGAGGAGTGGGTCCTTCTCCTTCCCCCTGCCCCGATGGGACACCGAGATGATGCCACATCTGCTCACTGTCTACTTACGCTCCCACACAGCCACGATCCAGATACACACAAATAAATCTTGGACCTGAGCAATTTGCTGCAGTGATTTCTTTTCCCCAGTGTTTGATGGGGTTGATCTTTTTTCCTTGTTAAGTTTTACAGATGCTTTTTATATTGTAGATAGCAATCTTTCATCAGATGAGTTATTGGATAATATTTTTTGCCCAATTTGGGGTTATGTTTTTATTTTTATTTTACTCATTGTTTTTTCTGTAGTACAAAATATTCTTAATTTTTACATAAGTCATATCTTTTTATCTTTGCTTCCATTTTCTTGGTCAATGGCATTGAATTATTGAAGATACCTCTACATTCAGTGTCATCTACCTATGTTTTTCTCAATATAATTTATTGATTCAGGAATGATATCAAAGTCTTTAACCAGCTTTGAATTAACTCCTGTGGAAGGAATTCATTTTTTAAAAATTTGACTCATCAGTTTTTCCAACATGTTTTGTTGAAGAGGATTCCTTGCTTCACTTCACACTCTTGCTCCATTGTCAAAGATTAACTGTCCATATGCTTGGGAATTTGTTTCTAGACTTTCATATCTATTCTATTGGTCTGAGAGTTTGTTTTTATTCCATTACCACACTGGCTTGATTGCTATCACTTTATAGTTTGGGAGAGAAATTTTCGTTTTTACTCTTTATGTCATTTTCCCACATACTAATGCTTTGGTTATTTGGAGAATTTATTACTCCATATGAATTCAAACAGAATTTGTTCTAAAAAAATGTCATTGGTATTTTTATAGGCACTGAAACTCAATTAATTCTTAAACATAGAAATGTAAATGATTTGTGCCAAAATAATAGATGCAAAACATTAATTTGCCTCTGGGGAAAAAGAAATGTTATAAACTGTTATATGTTTTTGCATATTATCATAATATGGGCTAGAGCAACAGCACAGTGGGTAGGGCCTTTGCATTGCACGCGGCTGACCCAGGTTTGATTCCTCCATCCCTCTCGGAGAGCCCAGCAAGCTATTGAGAGTATCCCGCCTGCACGGCAGAGCCTGGCAAGCTACTCGTGGCATATTCAATATGCCAAAAACAGTAACAAGTCTCACAATGGAGATGTTACTGGTTCCACTTGAGCAAATTTATGAGCAAAGGGCTGACAGTGATCATAGTGATCATAATATGGTGTTCAGTTATTTGAAAAAACATAAAATTGTGGGCACTGGATAAATGATAGAACAGGTAAGGTGCTTGCCTTGCCTCATGGCTGATCTGGGTTCTACTTATGGTATCCTGAGAACTTCCAGCAGTCATCCCTAAACATAGAACCAGGTGTCGCCTAAATATAAGGAAAAAAGAAAAGAAAGAAAAATACAAGCTACCAAAACACATAGGCGACATAGCCATATGGCCTTAGATGTTAAAGACATGTTTAACATCTGTTCTCTGTTGAAAACTCAGGTATGTGAGTTTTGTGACTGAAATCTCCAGGTTTTCGTGGAGTTCGGGATGGTTGACCTTCCCTAATCCCCCTGTTCTTCCTGAGCTAGCAGTCACATCTATGAACTGTCTGTGGCACCATATAAGCTGACTAACCAGTCATGATCCAGACAAAGTACCATAAAATCGTATCAAATGATGCTGGAAATTTAATTTTATTAAAGCACCATTATTTACACAGTTATTTATAGTTTAATTTTAGGTTTACAAGGTTCCAGCACCAAACCACCACCTGTATCAAATTCCCTCCTCCAGTTTTCCCAGGTCGTCTCTCCCCATCTCAACCTGCAGCCTGCTTCCTCAAAAGAAACACTTGAGTTTGACGATTAAGGTTTGCATCTCATGATTCAGCACTGTTGACTCTGTGTTTGTGTATTTATCTATACCACTCCCTTATACACTCAATGTACTCATGTCCATCTCTTTCTTGTTTCCTCCTTGATTTCTTTCCTTTCTCTGTCTTTCACCTCCTTATACTTTGAGGCCAAGGGTAATCTTGGCATGCTCCCTTAAAAATATCACATTCTCTCATCCAGTTATTTTAAGTATCGCATATACTTGAAATCATCCTATGTTTATCCTTCTTGTGAATTACTTTATTTAACATAAAATCTTATTGTTCTATCTATGTTGCAGTGAATTGTATGATATGATTCTTTATAGCTGTGTAATATTCCATTGTGTGTGTATATATATACATACATACATATGTACATATATACATACATACACCGCATCTTCAAGATACACTTGTCTATCATTTTTTACTAAATTGCACGTTAATTTATGGTAAAACTCAACAAATTATAAATAGAAAACTGAAGAATAGCCTAATAATGGATATCAATAAAATGCTTTGGGCCAGACATATAATGCAGGAACCTTGCATGGGCCAATGCAAGTTCTGTCCCCAGGACCATACATGGTCCCTTGAATATGGCCAGGAGTTATCTCTGAGCACAGGCTTGGAGCAAAGCTGTGTGTCACCCAATCCCCAATTCCACAACACACACACAAATACAATAAATTGCCCATTTCTAATATAGCTTATGTTTAAAGACATTTTTGCCCTAAGACTGGGAATGAGGGTAGGATGTCATATCTTACCTCTCCTATTCATAGTGAAATCTTGATTCAGTGAAATCCTTAACTCATTCAGAAAAAAAGTATATTGAAAAGGTTTAAATTAAAAAAAAATCATTGTTTTGAAGGTAACTATTTCTATGATCCTGAATAAGTTGAATGTTAAACTGCAGAGAAGTATGTCTATGATTTATAAAGTGGACTAATAAAACAGAGGGCTCTTTTAGAACTTTTTTAACTTTAAAATTGAATCACTTGTGCATGTCTTAACAAATATTATGTACTTAATTTCTATATCAAAAATGGTCCACACTTATTCTGTCATTAGCAGAGATTTGGACAAGTGAGTGTTAGAGTTGCATTCATCTTCATTAGCTTTCAATAACAATCTGAACTTACATTTGCATTGAATTCCCTCTTTAGGTTATTTTCAGGTAGAAAGTAAATTTTAATTCTTAAAACTACTAAAAATCTATGATTAAGAGATGTTTAAGAATGTAAAAATTACCTAGCATTGATTACACTGTATCCAAATCCAGAGCTAAGTCATGGTGAGTTGCCCTTTTAAATTTTCCTCTTCTCCATTACATCCTCTGATTTCTCTGGGTGAGTCTCTTTCCCAAGTTGTGATTCTGCTCATTCTTCTTGTCCCAGATCCAGTTTTCAGCCACAGGTGGTAATGCTCTCTAAAGGGTAACATTTATTATTCTTCATCTTACTCTCTGTGAAGGGGAGCTGGAATTTGAGAGCTTTTCAACTATATATCAGAAAAGTCATCATTCTCTAACCTTTCTTTAAGATTTTAATCTTTCAACTTAATAAGCAACCTGTCTCTAATATTGAGGTTCATGACTTGTGAGATTCGGGTCTCTCATCACTAAGTTAAACTGCTTTCTTACCCCCGGTTCTTTATCCATTCTGTTTCCTATCCTGCCAAAGGATCTTATTCTTGAGTCTGTGTTTATTAACCTTCTGGGCAAATTCTTTATATAGTGTTTAATCAGCAACCTTTTGTAAAGTGCAACTAAATGCAGACCACTTATCTGGGGCAATCATCTGCCATTATTCAGTCAAAACCAATTATACTTCCTGAAAATGATCACTGTTAAAAGGGACTCTACAGGATAAACTTACTTTTGCCTCTCACTTTTCCTTGTCTTTTTGATCAATATGAATAGCATGCCCAGACTGGTATAGAGTTTTGTATTTGCTGATGACCTGATAGTCTGAAAACATGCATTTACTAAGGGTCAGTCAGAGAAGAGTGCCTCCTAGTTTCTATCTGCCCAGAAAGCAATTGGCAATTAAATTCCTTGGAAAGTCCTTAGATGTCTCCTCCATTTCACAAGCTGCTCTGGCATTCCATAGAGGGATGTATTATAGCAGTTTTAAAGTGTGGAAGGGAAAGAAGTCAGTCTTAGAGGAGAAGAGAAAACAGGAGACGACTAAACTCTCCTCTTAATGGTGTTGCATTACTTCTATATATACTCAGCACTTTTGATTTTAATAGAGTCAGTAAAATCACTGTGCCCCAGTTTTCTGACCATATTGGAAAGCTTTGCACACTCTAAGAAATTTGATCGGACTGTTAAATATTTGATAAATGAATTCATACAGGTTCCTCTCCAAAAGCCTGCAAGTGCTGAGTTGCTCTGAGTATGTGGGGATGGGGAGGGATTAATTTCTGCAGTAAAGTGTCAGACCCAGTCAGCTATTTATTTATTCTCCGAGATTAGTATAGTTTGTCCTCTCCCTATCCCCACCCAAGAATATGGGGGAATTCAGGTCTCTAATGGAATTTATAGAGTTGCTTTTCATTTCTTCATGAGAATATTGAGAACCTTTCAGGTAACTTTAAAAAAATAATATTATCAATCAGAGACAATCAGAAATGTCAAAGTATGATTCAGAACATCTTTACATTCTAGTGTTACGGTGGTGAATATTTTCCTGCATGGTACTATTTGGAAGGAACTTTTCTTGTGACAAAGATGAATCTTACAGCCTTAAATCAGCCTGTGTCTGATGCTTACTTAATAAGAGCATGAAGCCAATATGTTATTAGTTGTTATATGGAAGACCCACAAATAATTCATCATGTATGACTAATGTTTTTTATGTTGCACACAGTGGCTGAGAGAGGGTAGTCAGAGATTCAGACCTACAATAAAGTAATCATCTTCTCCTGAGACAATTACAACTCATGATTTAAATATATTTGCACACATCTAGAAATAATTCATATTCTTCCTTTCATCAAGTCTCATGACCATTCCTAGGGTTTAGTTACTGGCCCCTTCACACTCTCTTTTTGAGTTAAAAAGCTATAGCATAGTCTTTTAAACTTCAGGAATTAAATTTAGAGTTCATACATTTTGATATTTACAAGGTAGCTCTAGACATTATTAAAGGAGTTTCAAAATGTTCTTTTCTTACCTTCCTTAATCTTTTTCCAGATCAGCATTTCATTTCAAATTTATTTTTTTAATTTAATCACCATGAATTACAAAGTTACAAAGATATTTACTATTGAGTTCCAGGAGTATCCCAATTGTCCACTACTCTATTTCCTTGAGTCATTTTAATTTCTCTTTGCTGCTAACGTGGAAACTGAGAATGCTTTTGTGGTGTACTAACCAGTGACTGACCGTAGATTAATGTTCGTCCACTATTTCACATGTTTGGTGTTTTTCTTCTCCTGCAATCCCTTTCCTTGGTTTAAAGGGCATTTTAGCTTTTTCACCTCCAGCTAATGGAGTTACTCCCAAGCATGTAGGCTGATGATATAGAGGCTGGAATCATGCCAGCAGACGCATTAGGTTTCTTCTCCCACCCCAAACCAATTGTCTCAAGTTTTTAAATGAGAATTTTGAAATTTGAGATCAGTTTTTTAAAAAATAGAGGCAAATTTTCTCTAGGGTAAGGAAAGTGTTAGCAACTTTGGATTTTGATGTCTGTCCTTTTCAGGGAAGAATTGAAGATGGGAAATTGTTATCGATATGGACTGGGGTTTTATTGGGTGCTAATCATGTTCTTGTATCAATCTGCACTGCATTTAGACCTTATTTTTGAGCCAAAGTTTAATTTAAAAAAAACCCACAAGTATAGAATATATGCAAACTTTAATAGGTCAGAGTATTTAGATATACAAAATTTAGTCATTTAAAAACTCTATAAGATAGACAACTGTAGGATATCATTGGGTTGTCCTTTCCCCCTTGCCCAAGGAGCTTAGGTCATCACAGTGCTCCTGAGTCACTCCCATTTTTTTGTTTATCTGTAACATCTTCTCTATGCTCTCTTCCCCAACCACTTAATCAGTTTTACCCCCCAAACAGACTCTGTTATTTGTAAGGTCAGACCTTTCTAGGACACTGAACTTGTATTGTAAGTTAATATTGCCTTTCTCCTCTCCTTATGTCTTTTGAATAATCTACTTTAAAACAATGTCCTTTTTGTATGGACAAAGGAAGACAGCTGTTAATATGCTTTTGCAATTTGGGATTTAGTTGGCCTCGAATATTATTCACTCCTGGGCATCCACTTTCTCGACTTAAGCCTCAGTTGCCCTTAGTTTCTAGCACCCCAAAAGCAGGGTCCCGATGAGGGACTGAAGGGAACCAGGGCAAGCTGTGAGCTACCCTGGCATCGATATGGGCCTGGCCAAAGCACCACGATTCTTAACTATAAGTTAAGAGATTGATCATGGACAAATGCTGTCATGACCCAAAAGCAACAACGAGACTAGGACCCTGCTAGGGATAGGAAAGACTAATCTGGCCTGAGCACTGTAGTCTGAGATCTAGATGACCCCAGGAGGGCAATTCTATAAGCTTAATGTATTTCTTACTGTGTCCATACAAAATGATTAATATTATGAATGCTTATATGTTAGTTGGACGAGGAGAGGAGAAACACACTCATGGGACTCCGCCCTTGGGCAGGTGTCTTGGTGAAAGAGAATCTATCCTAGAAGCAACATCCTCTGAGGAAAAGAACTTTACCCCTATTGATTGTGACCACACCTATGTGTAAGCCCCAACCCCTCATGCCAGGGGATTTAACTAGGCTGTAAGAGTGGGCTGGGTGTTGCAGACCCAGATAAGTTAGATCCAGATCCAGATCCAGGGCGAGAAGAATGAAGTAGCATGGGGGAGGGAGAAGCAGGAGGAGAATCAGAGGAGAATGGAGATGGGAATGGAATAAACTCCAACTGAGACCAACCACCCTGGCCCTCGTTCCTTCCTTCACCTCCTCATCACCATCATTGATGGGGAAAGCAGCTCGGGACTACTGAACGCAGGCAGCAGGAGAGAGAGTGCCGCTGCCGCCTGTGACCCCCCTTTTTCAACCTTCAGCTACCTCAAATAAGTTTCCTTTAAGTTATTTTGTGAAATAAATGGCACACTCCCATACATTTCCCACTTTTAGCTTTAGTATCCTTCTTGACCAGCTATATATTTTTTTTTACCAAAAAAATCACAAATAAATTGCTCATCATTGAACTGTTTAAAAAGAGTAAATTTAATTTCTGGCTAACATAGCTGATTTCTCCTAGATGAGAATGAATCATCTGTTTCATGTAGAGGTCCCATTAAGCAAAGCAGAGTTTGTTTGGGTTTAAATGAGGTTGGTTTCAGTAGCTAAACATGTGACTCTTGAGGATATGACTCTTGAAATGACTCCTCTGCTGGTCCCACATGCCCTGTGATGGATCTTAGTGGTGGTTTTCAGCTACTGGCGAAAGAAAAGCCAAAATAAGTCTCCTCCCCATCATGCTCAGGTAGAATGTCAGAATAACGTTAGCCTTCATTTCAGCATCAGCACCTTTCACCCCCAAATCAATTCTAATGTAACATGAATTCATGATGCTTTTGTGTATTTAGGAATGAAGAGAGAGGTCTGGAGTGATAGCACAGAGGGTAGTGCGTTTGCCTCCCATGCGGCCGACTCGGGTTCTATTCCTCTGTTCCTCTGCTACCGAGAGTATCCCACCAACACGGCAGAGCCTGGCACTAACCCGTGACATATTCGATATGCCAAAAACAGTAACAACAATTCTCACAATGGAGACGTTACTGGTGCTCGCTGGAACAAATCAATGAACAACAGGAGAACAGTGCTACAAGTGCTACAGGAATGAAAAGATTTTCAGTAAAAGAGTTTGTGCTAAAGACATAGGAAGATACATTAGTCAGAGCACAGACTAAGAGTTATAAAGGCACACAGCCTAAACCTTAAATTCAGGTCGGGACTAAGTAAGCAATTTAAAAACCACAGATTTTCTGATATTAGTGTAAAAAACTTGGAGGCTGTTTAGAGAGCATTTAATAGTCTTTGGTCACATGGTACATCCTAAGTGGGAGCAATTTACTTCTCTCATTACCTGGGTAGAAATTCTAACAATGTGAGTTTATTTGTTTTATTTATATCCCTCTTCCTTGGTCCATAACCAACCATAATGAAAGTCTTTTCTACTATTCTGGAGAATCTTATCTCGCTTTCTTGTAAGGAAGTTCACTGAACACCTCAGTAAATTTTACTTATTTATTTTTAAATAAAAAAACCTATTTGTTTATTTTGGTTTTAGGACCACACCTGGCAGTGTCCAGAGCTTACTTCTGCTTCTGCACTCAGGAATCATTCCTGGTATCTGAGGGTACCATATGGGATGCATATATGAGAACAAACCTGCGTCAGCCTTGTGCAAGGCAAGTGACCTGCCTGCTGTGCTCTTGCTAATGCCCTGCAGTGAGTTTTATATTTTAAAAAATGGCAAAGCTCAGCATTCTACTCTCGGTGGTGACTCTGAAGTGAAAGAGGGTTGTTGGGTAAAGTCTCAACTCCCCAAATATGTTACTCCCCTTAACCTTCTTCCTGATGTATTATTCCCAGTAGCAGATTGTATTGATCAGCTACCCTCTGCCATGCAGGCCTACACTGAACCAATACTCTTGAAGACTCTTCTCATTATCTTTGTGAGATAGGTCACAGTGGTATCATCCACTGGCCAGCATCAACAACATCTTCCCATGTAGCTCCTTTTATAAGTATTTCCTTTATTACTTCAGAGGTCACCACTGTCTCTTGACCTGTGGATTGGTTCTCGATAAAATCATCAGCAACTTATGGAAGATTATATAATGTAGATACTCAGGCAGATCTGAATTGCAAATAAATTTTTGTTTGGCCCATAACATATTTTAATCTTTTCAATTGCTTTACAAGTAATAAAATCTAAAAGGTTTTCACAGAATAATCATCCCATCCTTTAAAATGTTGAAAATGCATGTGAAAAAAAGAAGGTGGCTTGGTTCTTACTCGCTCACCGTTTTCTGGGTGGTGAGTGGTAACTTCTTCCTTTCGACAAGTCATAATAATTTCAGTTGGGCATAGATCATAAACAACTTAGGGTTATTTTTAGTTAGTTCTACTTGAGTTACTATTTTTGATTCTATAATTGTTAAAATCTTCCTGATATCTACCTATAACTCTTTGGAAAAAGTTTCAATTACTTCATTTTCTTGGTCATTTTCTTACTGGCATATGAGTCAACAATGGCAGCTGTTTTAGACCATTTTGGCTGCTGTAGCAAAACAGCATCAGCTGCACAGCTTACAGGTGACAAACTGTATTTCTCTCAGTTGCGGAGCAGCACACAGTCTTCTCAGTGTAACCTCGCAAAGGCTGTGTAAGAGACGCCCTTGGGTCCCTTTATATGCTTTAATCTTCATCCCAAATTCTAATCTTCCAATTCTGTTGCCTTGGGGTTTAAGTTTATAATTTAATATGTAATTTGGGAAGTCACAAGTATTCAGCCTATAGAAACAAATTTATCTTCCATTTAACTTATGTATTATGTGCATAAGTACCTATTTATTTATATCTGAGAATTACATTTATTCATCTACTCATGCATTATTGGGATGATGCCTTTTAATACTAAAATACTGCTTTAATTGTTGTGTGTTTATATAAAAAATAGACAGATTTATAGTTGGTGTTTGTTTATATGACCAGGTGTCATAATATGCTCTAGGTGCAAGGTTTTTTAATGTCTTAATATGAAAAAAGGTATGGTAGGATTAAATTATTAAACAACATTGAGATTTGGAAAGTCCCAAAAGAATATTCCTTGAAGCAATTAGTTTTATATTAACATTGAAATTAGACTAGTTTGCTTTTTTAAAAAAGCAAAAGACACTATCGCTTTATATTAATATTGTTAATCCAATTTATATTTCTTTTGTAGTTTCTACTCAGATTTTTTGTAGACGTTCAATAATAAATATAAAGAAGTACTGTAAAAATCATGCCTGTACTATGACAGTTTGCAATTGCTATGACAACTGGAATGACCAAATATGACAAGAATCTGAATAGTACATTGGGCCCAGGAAATTTCCACCCCAGACTCCTTCTTCCTTGCGTATTCATGACTATTGCTATGCTTAACTAATTTTCCCTGTTCTTTTACCCAGATAAACTAGGCACTATCTTATCTGGAGTATGCCCACACACTGATTCTTGAGTGTACATTGTGACTTCTAGTCAACTGTCTTACTTAGAAACAAAACTGCTCACTCAGTATACCTACATTTTGATTCTTGAGTGAATACTACTCCTTGATGACTCTTTTCTATTCTTTATTTCTCTGACTTGTGATTGAATTCTTTCCCATGTGGGTCAAATGAACTGGGCACCATGGCAGGGACCTAGGGACATGGCCAGGCATTTCCAGTATCACAAATCATTCCTAACTCTAGGTGGTTTTCTTTGCTTCAATTCCAAATGCAATTCTGACTGCAGTAACACATGATTGTAATTTTTCAAATGTGACCAACTGAAAAATACAGAGAAAGTGAAGAAGTAGATTATGCAAAGTCGAAATAATTTATTTCAGTGGTACCAGGCAAAAAGTTTGGCGCTGAATACTGCTTCATTGTTCCTGAATTATTTTTATGGCTTTAATCAAACTGTCTCTAATATAATTGCCACTTAACCTGTTTTTCTAATTTAACTGGCATCCAAAAAGATGCCCCTCAATGTGCTGATGCAATGCCGACCACTACAGATGATATTGATGTTAATCATAACTATCCTAATTAATTATGATAATTAAAAAGTGTCTGAAGAGTCAGAGTTGTTGCAGCAATATTTGTATATGACTAAAGATAATATCTGGAGAGTAAAATGGCCTTGCTCATAAAGGTGTCACCTAGAGAATTATGTTTAGCTCTGCTGCTTTCAATGTCTGTCACAGGAGGGTGAAAATTTTTCATTTAGTTATCTCAACTGGAGAACAATTAAATGCCATAGCTATTGATCAAATGAGTGTTTATGTATAATTGCATATTTTTTCAGGTCCATAGTTTAGATAGTAGAAAACTACATTGGATTCTTTATGTATTGCTAATAGTTCTTGAAATAAGCATCAGGATACCATGAAGATTAGGCCTATTATTTTCCTTTTAGTACAGCTTCATTTTGATTGCTTATCACAGCATGCATTCTATAAAGACTGGGCATGTTCAGCAGGGTTTTCTCTGGTAATTCTCATAAATGTTAAGATAATTTACATCCATCAATCATGGTCTGTCTGTCATTATCTAAGTCTTGGCTTTCTAGGTCTTTAGTCAGTCTGTTAGTGGCCTGGATAGAAAAGTCTGGGATCTTAGTAGCTGGGTAATTGTGATTGCTCCACACTACTGACTTTTCCATAGCAGAACAGGGAGGGAATACAAAATGATCTCAGATGGCTTCTAATAGTGTGGGGCAGACTATGCCTTTTGAACCTGAGACAGGCAGATAGATAGCAATGGCAATGGAATTCCTGGGAAGTAATAAAACCAGTAATCCTGAGGCTGAAAAAAGCCCACCTGTGAGCTTTTTTCAGACAAAAATCAAGGTCTGCTAAGACCTTCCTGGCACCAGTAACAGACCCTGAGGAGGACGGGCTCTAGAGAGACAAACTTCAGCAGATACAGAGATTGCAAAAAAGGACTTGAAGGAGATTCACTAAAACCTTCTAAGCTGTTCCTTAATACCTGATCAACCCTCACCTCTGGTAGAAAACTTCAGACCAAGGCAACCCTGAGAATATCTATATAAAAGCCAATCCTAAAATCCATTCAAGAGGTGCTGAATTGATAGTATAGTTGAGACAGCATTTGCCTTGCACGTGGCCGACCAGGGTTATATCTCCGGCAACCCATATGGTCCCCTGAACACCTCCAGAAGTAATTCCTGAGTGCAGAGCCAGGAGCAACCCCTGATGTTGCAGGTGGATCCAACCCCCCAAAAAAATAGCCATTTAAGGCTCTCTCTCTCTCTGTGCCTTTGGAGAAACCCTTATTCTCTCTTGAGCACCTTTCTCTCTCTCTCTCGTCTTCCCTTCCTCAAAGAACCTCCAAATAAAATCTGTTTTTGCTTCACTGTTCATCTCCTCCTGAAATTATTCCTGTGAGAAGTCAAGGATCCAAACGACCTGGGCAAGACCTAGGACTGGCTTTGCTTTCCTACAAAGAGCAACTCCTCGCTCCAGCCTAGACCAGGGCTCCCTGAATAGTAGGCAGGTGGCATTAATTCCCTTGCAGAGGTCAAGTGGGCATCAGCGGCTGGTAGGGCTCTGGTCCGTGCCATGCAGAGCCTACTGTAGACTTTGCCAGTCATAAACTTCCAAGCCAGTCCTGGGGTGGCAGAGGTGGATCAGGAGAAAGTGGCTATCACTCTCCTCTCTGCCTCAAAAAGGCCATCCATGGGGGCTTACTAACTTTACTTTTAATTTTTTTGCCTTTTTGGGTCACACCCAGCAATGCTCAGGGGTTACCCCTGGCTCTCCACTCAGGAATTACTCCTGCCAGTGCTTGAGGGACCATATGGGATGCCGGGGATCAAATCCAGGTCATCCGGGTAAAAGGCAAAAGCCCGATCCGCTATACTATAGCTCGGCCCACTTACTGACTTCAGAACCCTTTGTTCTTCTACCAAACTCTTCTGGTATGAAGGAAGCAGGCACTCAGACGGAGGGTGTGGTGTTGGAAAGTTGTACGTCTGAAATCCTGTCATTAATTATAAACCCTATCATTATTATAAATCACTGGTACCTTAAATAAAATTTAAAAAAACAAATAAAAAGTTTTAATCCCATTTTTTCTATTAATAGTGATATTTTCTTTTTGTTATATTTGCCTATTTAAAATTATACATATACTTTAATTATGTGTTGAAAATGGCGTGATGTGATTGATGTCTCCTCATTTTGGTCAGACAAATGATGTCGTACTTGATCTTCTGCGCTTGCACCATCAGGTCCTCGATGGATGCTTCTGGTGCCAGTGACCATGTGTTGAAAGCACAGACAATCATCTTAGTCTTTCTTCGTTTTGGCAGTCTAGTTCGTCCCCAAGATTTTTTCAGCCTCTCTTTGCTCATCTTTCTTAACGCTGCCATATTGGAGGCTCTTTCAGTGACAGGTGAATGAAGCCAATTGTTGTTACTGTTGTTGGCATATCGAATATGTGACGGGTAGCTTGCTAGGCTCTGCCATGCGGGCCCAATACTCTTGGTAGCTTGTCAGGTTCTCCAAGAGGGACGGAGGCTTTTAGGGTGGCCTCCAATCACACTTAGAGGTGTTACCATGGTTCACACTAAATTTGAACCCTATCAAATATGGTATGGGAATAATAAGTATTAAGTGTTTTATGGTGTGTCGCGCGGCCTCGAAGACATTAATCACATCACGCCATTTTTGACACTGGAGAAGAATTGTTCCTTGGAACATGCGACAACAGAGGTGTTGGTGGTGTTGGTGTCCTTGTCAACACGAACTTGGCCATGAGTATCGATTCATTCGAAGGCGTAACAACCCATATTGGATGATTATGCTTGAATAGATGTGGCTCACTGCCTGCAGTTTCTATCTTCATCGTCTCCACACCAACTTCCAAGTACGATGAAGAAGAAACTGAGAGGTTCTACATGGAACTGGAGAAGTTCTATAAAGAAGACCACACCTTCTACATGATCATTGTTGGTGATTTTAATGCCAAGATAGGTCTGAGAAGGTCGCCCGAAGAACTCCACATTGGGACACATGGCCTAGAATGGAACGATCAGGGTGAGAGACTATCTGAATTCATCATGTCGACCAAGACCATCAATGGTAACTCACAGTTCCAGAAGGCCGAATCTGAATGCTGGACATGGGAGTCTCCCGGTGGACAGTTCCACAATGAAATTGACTACATCATATTCAATGGAAGGTTTTGCCTGACCGATGTCGCTATTGTCCCAAAATTCCAAACGGGATCGGACCACTGTCTCCTTCGTGCGAAATTCTACCTCACAGAGCAGGGAGAAAAGTCTGCAAAATTTAAGTCTAAGAAGACAACTCCCAGAATGACCACCAACTGGGAGCTCTTTGGCACTATTGCAGCAACGTGGGAAGATGCCGTCCTTGGCAATATTGGTGAGGAATACGATCACTGGTTCAGCACCTCCATTTCTGTGTGAAGAATGCTGAGAGTGAGAAAGCCACAAACAGACGCCTGTCTTCAGAAACTCTCGAGCTCATTCGTCAACGTGGTTTGGCGTGAGCCTCAGGCAACCACAAGTTTACGTCCGAGCTCACAAAGCTGTGCAGAGATGTGATAAAAGAAGACCTCACAGAGAGAAGAGCAGCAGTGTTGGCCAGTGCAGCAAAAGCCGGGAAAAGTATTCGCAATGCTCGCCTGTCCTTCGCCAACTACAAGACCAAGATGACTGCCCTCCGATGTCACGATGGATCTATCATCCTCGAGAAAGACAATGGAGAAAATTATTCACGACTTCTACTCAGATCTCTTTGACAGCCATGTCCACCTGCCCACATACCAAATTCCGCAGAATGGATATGTCACTCCCAACGTTCTCCCTTCTGAAATCCGACATGCCATTTCCCTGGTCCAGACAAGGTCAGACCCGAACACCTGAAGAATCTGCCGCCAGTACTCATCAATACACTGGCTCAACTCTTCACACGCTACCTGTCTGAATGCAAGGTTCCGTCCCAGTGGAAAACCAGTAGGACCATTCTGTTGTACAAGAAGTGAGACATCCACGACATCGGCAACTATCGCCCAATCTGCCTGTTGTCTGTCATCTACAAGTTGTTCACTCGTGTCATCCTGAATAGAATAGGCAGAACACTAGATGAAGGACAACCATGCGTACAATCCGGGTTCTGAAGAGGATTCAGCACGATAGACCATATCCACACAGTGACCAAACTCACTGAAGTTTCGTGAGAGTTCAAGATGCCGCTCTGTCTAACGTTCATCGACTTAAAGAAGGCCTTCGATTCTGTTGAGACTGAGGCGGTCATCGAAGACCTGGCCAAACAAGGCATTCAAACTCAGTATATCAAAATCCTCCGAGAGCTGTATTGTGGATTCACTACCAGGATTTCACCATTCCACAAGGAAGTGATCATTGATGTAAAGAGGGGTGCAGCAAGGTGATACCATTTCACTGAAACTCTTCAGTGCCGCCCTTGACAACATCATGCGACGACTGGAATGGGAAAGAATGGGAGTGAATATAGACAGTTGGCAATTACACCACCTCCACTTCGCTGATGACATCATTCTCATAACGCCAAACATTAGCCAAGTGGCACAAATGCTGGCCGACTTCGACTACGAGTGTGGAAAGGTCGGATTGCAGCTGAATCTCAACAAGACGATGATCATGAAAAACAAACTGGTCCCTGAAGCTCCATTTGCTCTCAATGGAATGAACATCTCCGAATGTAGCAGCTATGTGTACCTGGGTCGATAAATCAACATGAGGAACGACTTGTTGCCAGAACTGCGCAGGAGGAAGAGAGCAGCGTGGAATGCATTCAAGAGCGTCAAAGAGGTGGTTAAGAGAATGAAGAACCTCCGACTCTGGGCACATCTTTTTGATTCCACCATTCTTCCTGCACTAACATATGCCTCAGAGACCTGGGCCCTATGCAAGCAGGATGAGAATCTATTAGGGTATCTCAAAGAGGAATCGAAAGAGCTATGCTGGGAATATCATGTCTCACTCAAGTGAGAGAAGGAATCCGGAGTTCTGACCTCCGTCAATGCGGCGAAGCCAGGAGTAACCCCTGAGCATTGCTGGGTGTGACCCAAAAAAAAGCAAAAAAAAAAATCCTCCTTGTTTTAAAGTATGATTTCATTCTCGTCGATCTTCTTTCTCATTCTTTCATTTACTACCAGAGATTTGAATACAATTAAGATCTTATACTCTTCATTTTTACCTCCTGTTTCCTCCAAGCAATGGGCTTTTTGTTGTTGCTCTTTCATTTGTTTGGTTTATTTGAACCTCCTTGAGATACACAGTTACAAAGCTGTTTACTATTGGGTTTCAGCCATAAAGTGTCCCAACTCCCATGCCTTCACCAGTGCACATTTCCCAGAACCTGTGTCCCCAGGTTCCCTTTTTTTCTTTTAATTCTTTTTTTTACATTTCTGGACACAAATCTCATCATTCACTAAGGGGCAGTGAGAATGAAAGCTTTAAAAGGCCCTTTTCACTATGGCTGAAGCTAAAGTAGTTTGACAGGGCAATGACAAGAAGCAGGTTTCAATACAGGACATATGAAATATATTGGCAATTATAACATAAATTATAACAGGTGTGTGTGACCCGGGGCTGAGACCTCCAAGCCTGCTTGGATCGGGACTGGACCTCTTCCACTCAGATTTCCCGTTTTCCAGTAGCTGGGCAGTCACACCCAGGGACTGCCCTGGTGCTGTGTAATCCCACCAATGGCCAATATCCAGAGACTTAAAACCAAGCTCCCGGAAGACATCTTTTAGCTTACTTCTCCCTCTGAGAGAATCTGGCAAGCTACCGAGAGTTTCCTGCCCACATGGGACAGCCTCGCAAACTCCCCATGGTGTATTCATATGCCAAAACCAGTAACAGTGATGGTTTCATTCTCCTGACCCTGAAAGAGCCTCCGATGCAGCATCATTGAGTAGGATGATTAAAGAGAGGTTTCTAAAATCTCAGAGCTAGGACAAGTGGAGACGTTACTGAGACCACTCGAGAAATTCAATGATCAACGGGATGATGATGAACATAAATAACAAATCGGTAGTCAGGTGCTTTTGAAGTAAAATGTTAACTAAATTTTTATTTTTATTGATTCATTTTCAATCCAAATTTCTATACCTATCCTTATAGCACAGCGGATAGGGCGTTTGCTGGAGAGCCCGGCAAGCTATTGAGAGTATCCTGCCCACACAGAAGAGGCTGGCAAGCTACCTGTGGCATATTCAATAGTCCAAAAACAGTAAGAACAAGTCTCACAATAGAGACATTACTGGTGCCCGCTGGAGCAAATCGATGAACAACGGGATGACAGTGCTACAGTGCTACATCCTTCCCATGTATCAATTACATTCCTTCCAAAAGCTTATGAGATTACTTATTTTCCTGCAATATCACCTATGTTGAATTAATATTTTAAATTGTACTCGAAGTTATTGGTAATCATACTCTGTAGCAGAATTTCCTGCCCCCGCACCAGGCTGTCTTCACCGGGGCACCTCGGAGAGGGGTGGGTTGAGTTTCTTTCCCTGACCCAAACAGAACACTGGCAGCCCAAAATCTCCAAAACCCAACCGCCACCATGCCAAGGCCACTCTCCACATGGTCGGACGAGCCTCACTCAAGAGGGGACGAGCCTCACCCAAGATGAAATGAACCTCACCCAAGAGCAGACCAGTAGGAAAACCCAGGTATGTGGAAACCTGTGACTGAAGATCTCCAAGCCTGCTCGAATGGGGACTGGACCTCCCCCAGGTCCCAGTTTTCCAGTAGCTTGGTAGTCACACCCACAAACTGTCCCCGGTGCCATGTAATCTCATCAACGGCCAAGACCCAGACACTATAATCTAAAGCGCTCAGAAGAGAGTGCCGCAGAATGTCCTGGAGTGCACGGCCACCTCTGCCTCACTTACTTATCACTCTACCTCACTTACTTATCAAAAGTTGTGCACATTTGTTTGGTTTTAACATACTTGCTTGTGGTCTTTTATATTGCTTGTATTCTCCTATATTCCGGCTTAAATGACTTAAATGACTCCAGAATGAAATATAAAAACCTTCATACACTTCCCTCTTATTGTGGTGGGAAGATGCTTGGTGGTGGGATTGGTGTTTGAATATTATCTGTAATGAACTACTTTGAACTACTTTCATGAAAATAAAATATATTTAAAAAGAAAAAGATGTGATCTGTAAAGGAGCCACCACCTCTCAGTTCCAGATACCAACTCAAGCTCTTTGGTCAGGCTCTATCATCAAGAACAGGGGCCGCACTAGAACAGAGTGGACTTTTTAAACTTTATTTTTTTGTTTTTGTTTTCAGGTGGTGCTCAGGGCTTATTCCTTGCTCTGTGCTCAGAAATCACTCCTGGCGATGCTTGGGGAAACAGATGCAGCTCTGGGATACAACCAAGATCAGCTGTGTGCAAGGCAAGTGTTGCAATATACTATACTTCCTTTAAAAAAATATTTTGGTATGTGTTGATTGTACAGTTTTTCCACAACTTATTGAAATAAACATTCATTGCACTATATGTATGTAAATTAGATTCTTTGTGTTTTATTTTGCTTTGATTTTTGTTTGAGGGCCATAGCTGGCAATGCTCAGGGGTTACTCTTGGCTCTGCTCTCAGCAATTATTCCTGACAGTACTCAGGGCACCTTCTGGGATGCTGGGTATTGAACCTGCACTAACCACATGCAAGGCAAGTGTACTATACTCTCCCTGCATCACCAAATTAGTTTCTTTATGTGTGGGTTTACTTCTGAGCTCTCAGTTTGATTTCACTGAACTATGTCCCTTTTTATTCTCATGCCATAATTACTAGTACTATAGTAGTATAGCTTGATGTCTGGGACCGACCATATTTCCTTTTTTTAAGGAGTGATTTTGCTATTTGAAATGTTTTGTAGTTTTAAATGAATCATTGTTGTTTGTTTATTGGAGGACAGGTCTATTTCTGTCATTGTGGCTTTTTTACAAGGATTCTTCTGAATCTTTTCTTAAAGAAATAGAAGGAGTCCGATTTTGTATATAGCTTGTGTGTAGACTGCCACTTTGCTTTTCTTCATTTATTATTTTTAACAACATTCTATTCCAGTTTTGGGGATTTTCTATGTATATAATCATGTTAAAACATATATAATATTCTTCATACTCAATTTAAATTATCTTTATATTATTTTCTTATCTAATTCATCATCATTATCATCCCGTTGATCGTCGAATTTCTCGAGCCATCTCAGTAATGTCTCCATTCATCCAAGCCCTGAGACTTTAGAAGCCTCTCTCTACTTGTCCTTCCAACAATGCACTACTGGAGACTCTTTCAGGGTCAGGGGAATGAGACCTAGCTTGTCACTGGTTTTGGCATATTTGGTACACCACGGGGACCTTGCCAGGCTCTCCGATGTGGGCAGGAAACTCCCAGTATGTTACCAGGTTCTCCCAGAGGGAGAAGTAGGCTATAAGATATCGCATGGCTGGGAAGTGGCCGTGTGCTTCCGGGAGCTTGCTATTAAGTCTCTGGATGCTGGCCTTTGACAGGATATACAGCGCCGGGTGTAGGGAGCCATCTTACAGAGCTTGGCTCTTATCGTCTAGTCAAGCGGAGGCTGCTTGGGATTCCTGTGATCTTATCATTTCACCACTTGTCTCACTAGCCAACGGCCATGCCTGATCAACATTTTACTATTGTTCCTGTGGGGGTCCAAGCATGCATACCACCCCCTCCCACCAAGAGGTATAAGTATTGTAACTGCTGTGAATAAACTCTCTCTCTCTCCTCCTCCTTCTGGCTCTGCGTCTGTTCATTCTGTTACGTCCCCTCCTTAGCCCCACGAGGGGTCCTCCCTGAGGGACAGGACAGGACCCCACAGCCGGGGGCAGTCCCTGGGTGTGACCACCTAGCTACTGGGAAATGGGAAATCTGGGCGGAGGAGGTCCAGTCCCGATCTGAGCAGGCTTGGCAGTCTCAGCCCCGAGTCCCACACACCTCGGTTCCTCTGCAGGTTCCTTCATGCATGAGGCTCGTCCGAACGTGTGGAGAGGGGCCTTGAGCATGGCTGTGGCTAGGTTCCAGAGGTGTTCGGCCGCCAGGAGCTCTGCTCGAGGCGGGGAGGGAAGCTGAAGCCCATCTCCTCTGAGGAGGCCCCGGAGAAGACAGCCAGGGGCGTGGGCAAGAGACTCTCTGACTCTTACCTAATTGTTGTGGTAAAAACTACCAATGTTATCTATAATAGTAGTGTGCTAAGAGTGAACTTTTTTATATTTTGCTTATTTTTTTACTTATACTTAGAGAAAGCTTTCAGTTTTAATCATTATGATGGCGACTATATTTTGGTCTTTATTATATTGACTATCTCTCCTGTATGCCCATTTTGTTGATAGTTTTTAATCAAAAAGTGTGTTTTAATCAATAAGTGTCAATGCTTTTTCTAAATATATTGAGATAATTTTGATTTATTTTGGTGTGGGATCTTATTTTCATGAATTGTTTATTGTTACACAATAAATGTGTTGAACTGTTCTTGCATCCCTGGGAAAAAATCGACATGATTATACTGTATGATTGCTTTAATGCTCTGTTGATTTCATTTTTTTATGGTCTTTTCTTGAAGATATGAAGGTGGGGAAGGAGGTGTTCTGTTTGGTTGTCTAGGGACATTTCCCAGCAAAACTCTTGGTTTAGTGCAATGGACCTGATGATTTGGTGTTTGGACTAGCAACAGAGTGTTGTCTGGGTCTAGCAGTGCTGAAGGTCATTGGTGGTGCTCAGGAGGATCATGTGGTGCCCAGGATCAGACTCTATCTTTATGCATGAAAACATGTACTCAAGTCCTTTGCACTTCTTCCCTGGCTCTTATTGGGGATACTTGCTTCTATGTCTATGAAACATGAAAGCCTTTAGTTTTTCTTTGTTGTGATGCCCTTGTCTGATTTCAGAATCAGGGTAATGGCTTCATAGAATATGATTGGAAATTTTCTTTATTTTAATCCCTTTCACTCATGCAAAAGTTTGAGAAAAATCGATATTAAATTTTCTTTAAAAATGTGCTGAAAATAGACAAAGGACCAAACATGATAGCCTCTCAGTATCTGTATTGCAAACGATAATGTCTCAAAAGTAGAGAGAGAATAAAAAGGAATGTGCTTGCCATAAAGGCAGGGGGTGGGGTAGAATGGGAGTGGAAGGAGGGATACTGGGACATTGGTGGTGGGAAATGTACATTGGTGGAGGGATGGGTGTTCGATCATTGTATGACTAAAACTCAATGAATAAATAAATAAATAAATAAATAAATAAATAAATAAATAAATAAATAAATAAATAAATAGGGGGCCCAGAGCAATAGTATTGTGGGTAGGGTCCTTGCCTTCCACACTGACTGAGGCTCAGTCCTAGGTATCCCATGTGGTCCCCTGAGCACATTAACAAGTAATTCCTGACAGTAGAGCCAGGAGTAAGCCCTGAGTGTACAGTCAAGAGTCAGACCTGAGCATTGTCGTGTACGGCTACAAAATTTAAAAAAAAAAAAGTAGATTTGTCACTAGCCTTGAAGTTTTGATTTAAGCAGAGCTCTTTGATTAGTTTCAACTTTGTTGCTCGTGATAAATTTGTTTTCCAGATTTTCTATTTCTTCCTGATGTGATCTTGTAATATCTCGTCTTTTAAAATCCAAGATTATCCAATGTTCTGTCATTGAAATGTTCATAATACTCTTACAAACTTTTGTATTTCTATTGCATCTGGTAACTTATCCTCTTCACAAATAACTAGGCTAATGCACTTAGATTTCCTTTCCCTCTTTCAATTGTCAAATCAGAGAGTTTGAGAGTGAATAGACATTCACATCCCAATTGGGGACAGGGGCACTTCTTGAAGTATGGATGGTAAAACCTACCTTAGTTAATAACATATCTATGATTTTAGAGAGCTCAATACATAAAAACTATGTTTATTTAACATTTATAATAGCAAAAAGTAGTTTAAAAATCCAGAAAAAATTCTGCATAGTTATATACAGTTAAAAATTATACAGTTATTTCCCGGCGCGCCTTCCGCCCAGAGATGAACCAAGAGCCGCGGCACGAGAAGCAGAGCCTCCCGCCTACTGACTGTGATCCTGAGGTCTCCTAACCCATTTTGGCACCAGAGCAGATTCTTGCAGCCATGCATTTTGACTGCGAACTGAACTACAACCTCGTGCAGCCCGGGAAGGGATTTTTTTCCCTCTCCACCCCATTTTTCTGAGCGAAAATGGCGGCAGCGGCGGCAGCCACGCGGTGAGAGCCACCCTCTAAGACCCCTACACCAGGAGGTAGGACTCTCTTTAGTGACGTAGCCTGTAGGTGATCCTGGGAGGGGAGGTGTTCCCGGCGCGCCTTCCGCCCAGAGATGAACCAAGAGCCGCGGCACGAGAAGCAGAGCCTCCCGCCTACTGACTGTGATCCTGAGGTCTCCTAACCCATTTTGGCACCAGAGCAGATTCTTGCAGCCATGCATTTTGACTGTGAACTGAGCTAAAATATTAGAAACCCAAAACCGCGCGGCCGCGATAGGACTCAAAGTCTTCACCTTTACCAAGGAAGAGAAATTATTAGATGATGCTTATTCAGCAGGCCTGATTGTTGGGGAAAATTTCCAATCAACAATAGTGAGTTCTGTATGGAAATATGAAATGTACTCAATATGTAGAGAGAATAATGGGAATATCATCAGCTACTTAGATGGGGGGAGGGGTGGGAGGGGGGTGTATTGGGGTTCTTGGTGGTGGAACGGGTGCACTGGTGAAGGGATGGTGGTTTAATCAGTATTTGACTGTGACTTAAACCTGAAAGCTTTGTATTTTTTTTGTTTTCACGGTGGTTCAATAAAATATTTCTTAAAAAAAAAAAAAAAGAAAAGGGGAAAATGTCTAAGAAAACAAAAAAAAAATTATACAGTTAAACATAAAGCATACTAACTTCATATCCTCTCACACTGCTAGCATGGTCCTCAATCATTAAAGACAGAAAAATAATTTTTATGAAGAGTTTATTATATTTTATTATACCCATTAGTGTAGTATCCTTTTGTATTATAAATATTTATATAATTTGTGTATGTTCTTATCTGTTTTATATAATTAACTGTATATAATTATTAATATCCTTATGAATTATGTGCTGTGATAACCATTAGAACATGAAAAATATGAATGAGACAACATTGATTATTTTTGAAATGATGTTGAAGTTTTGAGTTTTAGAAAGTTTAAAGTTTTATTCTTATTACTCTTTGGATTTCTTTCTGTGACAATTTTATCATAAGTACACTAATTTTTATTATTAAGAACCTAGTTAAATATTGACTCCTTTTTCATTTAGCATAGTAATATATTGTTCATACTCTTCAAATTTAATAAAGGTGTTAATCTGTATTCACCAGGTAGGTAGGATTGTATCTTGGAGTGAGAGAGATGGTATGTTAATTTTTTTATCCACTGACTTCATTTCCTCACACACTGTTAGCATGATCCTCAATCATTAATGACAGGAAAATGAATTTTTATGGAGGGTTTGTTAGAGGACTAAGAGGTGTTACATATTCTGTTGGAGGACATATTCAAATAATTAAATTTAGTCTCACTATATCTAGTGAGAATAATAATATGAATCTCACTTTATTATTGTTGCTGTTTGTTCGGTTTTTTGGCCACAACGTGTAGTGCTCATTTTTACGCCTAACTCTGCACTCAGGAATCACTCCGAGTGAGGTTGGGGGGCATGTAGATTTAAAGAATTAAACCCGGGCTGGCCATGTGCAAGGCAAATGTCCTACCCGCTCTAATGCCTCTCTGGCCCCTGAACCTCATTTTGTAAACAATGAAATCAAGGTTAAGGTGGTTTTGAAAATTTGCCCTAACGTAGTTAAATCTTTACAGAGAGCTGCTCCTTTACAGTGTGTCCCGTGATGAGTAACATCAGTTATCTGGGCTTCAGTCAGTCCAGGCTCATTGAAGCCAAACAAGGGCTTGCTGTCCATACATAAGAAAACCATTAAGGATCACTCAGCATTTTCAGGTAAGAAAGATTTTATTGCATTCCAAAGTGCACTGTGGGTAGGCGAATCTACCTCCCTGTCACTTTGTTTCAGGTATACGGAGGAGCTTGATATTTTTATATTGTCCACATTTTAGAAAACAAGATGTGGGTTTTGGAATAAAAAGAATGAGAACCTTGACACATTTGTTTATCTGACTTCCTAGATGATGATGTGTTTTTTGTATATTTTCTTCTAAAACATAACCTGACAGGCCTTATGTTCTTCAGGCTGTTTTGAAAGTAAAAGACAAGCAGAAATGGTGGGTATGGGTCTGAGTTTCTACTTGTTCCTTTCCAGAAAAACAGTTATAACATATTCATAATTTCTGTGAAGCTATTCCTGAAAAATAGTGATAGAGATGCTACTCAATTGGTCAGTGTCCTGTAGCTCCTATAGCCATAAGATTTTTTTTATGAAATTCTTAATTTTTTTAGCTTTGGGCCACAGCTGGCAATGCTTAGAGGTTATTCCTGGCCCTGCATTTAGGAATTACTTCTGTTGCTTGGTGGTTTTCTGGGGATAGAACCTGAGTCAGCCCCGTGCAAGGCCTTTCCTACTATACAATCTCTCCAGTCTCAGATTCATTTAAACTTTGGATTTATTCTTACCATCTAACATAAAATAGGATGCAATTTGCAAACAATTTGAAATGAATGCTGTATTATCTCAGTAGTGGCAAATCAAATATCTTTAAACTATGTCGGTAAATGAAATAAATAGAAAATAAACTGAAATCCAAATAAAACATATCTATGTCTAAATTTGGTGCCATGTTGCTATGGGAAATTTTACACTAAACACATGAAGTGAAATATTATCAAGAAATTTTACATTATATATTTAGAGTGATGTATTATATGTTTCTTTTTTGGAGATTTATTTTAAAAAAAACCCTGAAGATTGAAATTGCATATGATACATCAATACTAGTACCAGGAATCTAAAGGATCATAAGGCACTAATTCAAAGTATATTTTCACCTCTATGTACATAGCAGTATTATTTGTAATAGTCCAAACATGTAGTCAACCTAAATGCTCATCAATACATGACTGTAAAAGAACCTTCCTATTAATATTCGGTGAAGTAGTACTCTGCCATGAAAAAAGATTAATGTGCCTTTGAGGACAACATGGTTAGAATTCCAAGTGGGTATACAATGTGATAGTAATAAATAAGTAAGATCCAATTATCTATAGATTCTTTCATGTCTGTAAGGTGAATAAAACAGACTAGCAAAAAACAATAAGGCTAAATTTCTTGACTCAGTGAAACTATGGTGACTAGGAACCAGAGAGAGAGAATACAGCAGGTAGGACATTTGCCTTGCATGAGGCTTACCCAAGTTTAATTCCATATAATCTCCAGAGCTCTCCAATAGTAATTCTTGAATTCAGAGCCAGATATAAACCCTGAGCACTGCTAGGTGTGGCCAAAAACAATGACAATAACAAAAACTGTGGAGACTATGAGAGGGAAAGGGAAGGGAGAAGAGGTAAAGAATAGGAGAAATAAGCAGAGGGTCTCTGGTGGATGGAAGGCACAGGAACTTTGGTGGTGGGTGTGGTAGGTCATGCATTTAGAGAGATATGAAGCTAAACTCCAGGAGTTCTAGGACATTATAAACTGGGAATAAATTAGTAGGGGATAAATTGGAGCTACTCGCAGCTGTACTCAGGGTTTACTCCTAATTCTTTGCTCAGGAATCACTTTTGGCAGTGCATGAAGGATCAGATGCAGTCCAGGGAATGAACCAGTGTTGGCCATGTGCAAGGCAAATGCTTTAATTACTGTGCCATCTCTCAAGTCCTTTAAAAATCATGCCTTGACATTTTTCTTAGTTATTTTATAGAGTACATATTAAGGGGAAAAAATTCTTCCACATAAATGAACATTAGACAGAGCCATATCTTGAACTCACAAAACCTCAATGAGTTTGGCCACCATGTGGATATGGTTGATCATGTTGAATCCTCTTCGGAACCTGGCTTGCTCTCATGGTTGTCCTTCATCTAGTGTTCTTCCAATCCTATTCAGGATGACTCGACTGAACATGTGGACAACGAACAACGGGTAGATCGGGCAATAGTTGTCAATGTCGTGGATGTCTCCCTCCTTGTACAACAGGATGGCCCTGCTGGTTTTCCATTGGGACAGAACCTTGCATATGGACAGGCAGCATGTGAAGAGCTGAGCCAGTAAAGAAGCCAGTAAAGAGCCTTAAAGAAGGCCTTTATTGCGGGAAGGAGGAAAAAAAAGAGAGAGTTATGTACTTGGAACAGCAGGACGCTTGAGCAGTCTCGGACCTGGGCCGATACCAGTGCGCACTCTGCCGAAACTCAACCTGGGCGGCCACACTTTTGTGCAGCTGCTTTGCTGCTGATTGACCACGATCCGGAGGCCAGCTAGACTACTTTTGGTCCCAGAAACTGCTTGCAGCCATGTCTCTAGACTGTGAACTAAGTCATTGCCCATACTGCACCAGGAAGGGAAATGATGCAATTTCTAACATAAATCTACCTGGAATTAATTACTAAAATACTAAAATATAGAAATCCTAAACTGACTTCATATCTCTTCATTCTCAGCAATGGAAAACTAATTATCAAATGCTTCCTTTGATAAGCATTTGTTTTTTTCGGGGTGGGGGGGAGGAAACTCCAACACAATAGTTAGTTTTGTGTTGAAATATGGAATGTAATCAAGGTAAAGAGAAAATGAAGTGAAATTTATCAGTTATGCAGGAGGGGGTTGGGGGGCAAGGGGTGGGAGGTATACTGGGGTTTTTGGTGGTGGAATATGGGCACTGGTGAAGGGACGGGTGTTTGAGCATTGCATAACTGAGATATAAGCCTGAGAACTTTGTAACTTTACACATGGTGATTCAGTAAAATAAATAATTAAAAAAAGAAGGCCTTTGATTCTGTTGAGACTGAAGTGGTCATTGAAGCCAAACAGGGCATTCAAACTCAGTACATCAGGATCCTCCGTGAACTATATTACGGATTCACCACCAGGATCTCACCTTTCTATAAGGAAGTGATTATCTATGTAAAAAGAGGGATTTGGCAGGGCAATACCCTTTCACCTAAACTCTTCAGTGCCACCCTCGAGAACATCATGCGATTACTGGAATGATAAGGAATGGGAGTGGAGATAGACGGTCAGCAAATACAGTACCTCCACATCGCTGATGACATTGTTCTAATAACACCAAATATTATTAGTCAAGCAGCACGAATGCTGGCCAACTTCGACTGTGAGTGTGGAAAGGTCAGACTGCAGCTGAATCTCATGAAGACAATGTTCATGAGAAACAGACTAGTTCCTCACATTCCATTTGCTCTCAACGGAAAAAAAACATCTCCTAATGCAGCAGTTATGTGTACCTAGGTCGAGAAATCAACATGACGAACAACCTGGCATCTGAGTAGCACAAGTTGTTAAGAGGGGAAAAACCTCTGACTCCGGGCACATCTTTTCGACTTCACCGTTCTTCCTGCACTAACATATGCCTCAGAGACCTGGGTCCTACAAAAACAGGATGAAAATGCTATTTGGGTATCCCAAAGAGGAATAGAAAGGTCTATGTTTGGAGTATCACGTTTCACTCAAGTGAGAGAAAGAATACGGAGTTCCAACCTCTGTGGAGAATCGAGAATCAGGGATGCTGTCTCCTTTGCAAGGAATAAAAAATCAGACGGGCTGGACTTGTAATGCAATTTAGAGATGACCACTGGACTAGAGCTATTACTGACTGGATTCCATGGGACGTCAAAAGAATGCCTGGCTGCTCACAATGAGGTTGTCGAGACCTTGAACGAACAGTTTGATGCTCTTGTGTTCCTGTAACGAACAGACGCCACTGGGCTACACTAGCACGAGACAGGGATGAATGGAGACGTTACTGGTGCCCACTCGAACAAATCAATGAGCAACGGGACAAGTGATATAAGTAAAGTGATTGTAAAGTACTTTATGAAAAATTAAATGATGAAATATACAGAAGATAATTCTCAAGTTTTAATTTTAAACAGTTTTCTGTGTTAATAGCCATTCTCTAAGATCTCTTGGGGACTTTAAACATTAAAGTATCTATCTAAAACATTTAGCTAAAATGTTAGTAATCATAATTGCTAATATTTTTATATTTTGCTTAATAGTTTATTTTAAAATCTAGCAAACTGTTGGTGGGAATGCTGACTGGTCCAGCCTTTTTGGAAAACAATATGGAAATTACTGAAAAAAACTAGAAATTGATCTCCCATACAGTCATCAACACCACTCCTGGGAATATACCCTAGGGTCCCCAAAACACAATGCAGAAAATGCATCTGTATTTCTATGTTCATTGTAGCATTATTTACAATAGCTAGAATCTGAAAACATCCTGAATGTCCAGAACAGATGACTGGATAAAGAAATTCTGGCATCTACACAATGGAATACTATGCAGTCACTAGGAAAAATAAAGTCAGGACATTTGCTTATATGTGGATGGACCTGGGGACTGAATGAAAAGTGTCAGGAGGAGAGGGACAGACATAGGATGATTGCAATCATTTGTGGGATGTACAAAACATAGTATGAGACTAATATCCAAAGACAGTAGAAACGAGGGCCAGGACTGGTCCATGGTGGAAAGCTTCACAAGTGTCAGGGAAGAGCTGTTATAGCAGAGAAGAGGACACTTCTGCAATAACAGTTGGAAATGACTACTCTGGAGAACCAAGTGCTGAGCGGATGTAAAGGGATATACAGGATAACCTTTTATTACCTGTATTGCAAGCTACAAAGCCTAAAAGGAGAGAGGGGTAGGAGCTGCACATAGAGACAGTCTGGGTGTGAGAGTGGCAAGAAAGAAACTGTGGGCAATGGCAGTGGGAAATTAACACTGGTAAAGGCATGGGTGTTAGAATATTGTATGACTGAAACCCAATAATGAAAAACTTTGTAACTGTGTTTCTCAGAGTGTTTCAATAAAAAGGGGGGGGAATACAGCATGCTGAAATCAATGTTGTTGTTGTTGTTATTATTTTTCATTGGGCATGTACGCAGCTGTGCTCAGGGCTGGCTCTCAGCTCAGGAATCACTCTGGTGTGATCCTATAGTTTTCATTTGCATTTCCTGGATAGTAAGTAATGTTAAACCTTTTACATGCCTCTGTAGCAATATGTGAATCTTTGAAGAAGTATCACTTGTATCACTTGTCATCCTGTTGATCTTCCATTTGCTCGAGCGGGCCCCAGTAACATCTCCCTTCATCCCTGTCTTGTGTTATTGTAGCCCAGTGGCATCTGTTCGTTCCAGGAACACGAAGAGCCTCAAACCATTTGTTCAGGATTTTGACAAAGAATTCTGACCATCTAGTAGGTGGGTAGCCATGTGGTCTTTTGACGTATGTGGAATCCAGTTGGTAACAGCTCTAGTCCACCAGTTGTCTCTAAATCGCATTACGTGTCTGGCCCATCTGATTTTTGACTCCTTGGCAAACAAGACAGCGTCCATGATTCTTGATCGACGGAGGTCAGAACTTCGGATTCCTCCTTTCACTTGGTGAAACATGATACCCCTAGCATAGCTCTTTCTATTCCTCTTTGGGATACCCGAATAGTGATCTTGTCCTGTTTTCGTAGGGTCCAGGTCTCTGAGGAAGGAAGAACAGTGGAGTCGAAAAGATGTACCCGGAGCCAGAGGTTCTTGGTCCCCTTATCAACTTCTTCAAGGCTCTTGAAGGTGTCCCACGCTGCTCTCTTCCTCCTGTGCAGTTCTGGTGCCAAGTCGTTCCTCATGTTGAGTTCTCGACCTAGGTACACATAGCTGCTGCATTCGGAGATGTTCTTTCCATTGAGAGCAAATGGAATGTCAGGGAAGTAGCTATCTAAATTTTTGCCCAGGTTTGACTGGGCTATCTTGAAATTATTTGTTGGTGGTGAGTTTTGTGAGTTCTTAAAGAAATTACTCTTTCTTTGAACATTAACCTCTTTATATATGTATGATATGCAATGACAATATTTTTTCCTAACTGCAGTTTATCTTACCGTTTGGGTGGTGAGTTTCTTTTGCTGTATACTAACTTTTTAAATTTATTGCAGTGCCACTTATTCTAGTGTTTGCTTCTCTTGCCATTGGAGTTGAGTCCTGGAGAACATCTCTAATGTTGAGATGCTGGAGTATATATGTTTCCTTTTATTTAATGAATTGAGGTATAATATCTAAAGTGGAATTTGAGTTAATTCCTGCATATGGTATTAACTAGTTAGCTAGTATCTTCTTTTATTTCCTGCGTTGTTCAGTTTTCCCAAAAGCATTCTTGAAATAGTTTTACCTTCTTCATTGTAAGGTCTTGGCTCCTGTATCATAGAATAAATGTCTATATACCTGTGTATTCATTTCTGGGTTCTTTATTCTAATTTATTTTCTATATGTCTGTTTTTATTCTAACACAACACCATTTTAATTAATGTTATTTGTAATATAGTTTAAAGTCAGGAAAAATGACACCTTAATTTTTCTTTTCTCAGAATTGCTTTGGTTATTGAGGATTTTTTTAATTTCAAACTCTGGCAGCCTATTGCCCCCAAGAATCTGTTATCAGGAACCTGCAAACCCCCAAGCACTCCTGTATGGCCCTGGTGTTCCTGGAACCACAGGACTTTAGCAGTGCTATATTCTCAGATCCTAGTATTAAACTTTTGGTTCATTTAAAAAAGTATTGGGAGACTGGGACATAGCAGTCCCCACCACACAGAATTAACAAAGCAAACAAAAAAACAACGTCTAGAATTCTTATAAATGTTATGCCCTTGTCCCTTAAAAGCCCCATTTTGTACCTTACACAGAGAATTTCCTTAATAAATTCTCTAGTAGAAAAAAAGGATAAACTTTAATGCTGCAACTTTATATTCAAGAAATGCAAAATTACATATCGGTAATTCTGTACTTTCATGAAAACATAACATAGTGTTGCAGTTTGTTATCACCTACTTAGAATACTAACATAAATATAGTGTAACTATAGCATTCAATGCAAGTTTTCCAACTACTAATTATGAATGTTAGAAAATCTAAAGTCTTGATATTGTTTTAGATTTTACAATCCCTTTCAACTTGTTTTTTAAAATTTTTTTAAAATATTTTAACAAAATATGGCTTTTTTCCCTGTGTTTTCTTAGGAGGACAATAAAACTGATGTCTGGGGATTTATTTGACAGAGTGTTTAGGATCTATTATTATTGACTAAGCCAACAGTGGCAATCTTGTTTATTCATCAGGTAAGATTGATGAAATTACCAAAACTAAGATGAAGTATATACAGTTGATTTGTAACTGAAAAATGATTGAGTGTCTCCATCATTAAAAAAAGAGTATTAACATTGTTTTTTATTATACCTATATTCATATAATATGTGACCTTGAATTTTAGGTTGAGAAGATTTCAATATCTGTACAATGAAGGGAGAGAGTGTTGAAAGCATATGTTTTTTGAGTTGTGTAGCATTGTATACCTAAAGCAGAAATATTAATGCTATTCTAAAAAATAAAATAGTTATTTTATTTTATTAAAATAAAAAAATAAAGCAGTTTTCTTCATCACTAACTCATTGGAGATAGTGGCTCTGATTTTTTTTTAACTCATAATATTAGGTCACACAGTAGCCTACAAGTAGTTACAGAATGTTTTATCTTATTTCACATACAAGTGTTTCTATTTTTCCTTATTGTGGTTATTTCTCAGCTACACCTCCTTAAGCCCCCATCCCTACTAACATGTGGGTTTGGGCATGAGCCCAAAGTGTGAACTGAGTCCTGCTTCTCCAGCTGGAACAGAAGAATTCCGTGCTCTGGTCTGGAGTCTCTGGCACAGGACCTGGTCCATGGAATAAAAAGTGCAACATAGTAATTTGATAGTTGTGACATTAAAAATTAAATTAAATTAAAATTAAAACACTGCTGACATTAAAAAAATAATAATCTGTTTTAGCAAACCAAAAGATCAATCAACTAATGTTTCCAAATTCAAATTTAAAAAGTTGATTGTTGAGAGGCGTGTTGGAAAGTCACCTGCAATTTGATTGAACTGAATCATATATGTCTTCATACTTGTGTGTAAGCCTCTACCCAACTAGTTCACTCTAGGGCAAAAAGTTTCCATGAGAATATATGTACAAACCAAATTCAAAATCATTTTATGAAAAGAAATGTAAGTAGTCGTAACCCGCCCCTACAGTAAAAACTAGCTCCCTTGGATTTTCTATTTATACACCTAACTTAGATGTTTCTGATGCTTGCTTATATTATTTTGTTCATATGTGCTTTGCATCACTGTGTGCATTGTTCAAAGATAGTAGCCAATTTTTTTTAACCTTTGGACTATATCCAGAAGTACTCTAAGGTTACTACTGGTTCTGTGCTCAGGAGTGGTTCCAGGAGAATCTTTTGGTTCCAGGGATCAAACTAGAGACAATCACAGGTCAGGTAAATTCTGTAACCTTTGTATCTCTCCAGTCCAGTAAATAGCAGTTTTTATAATGTCATATACTTTTCTGGGGCTCAAGGAACGTATTACAGACTCTCACTGACTGGTTCTTTCCTGGAAAGATGAGAAGAGAAAAGAGCTTTTGGTGAAGGTAGAAATATCCTCCAAAGATTTTGTAGAGAAGAGGAAAAAGTATTGCATCTCTTTTATATTTTAAAAGTAATGTATTTATTTTGATTTTTGGCTTGGGGCCATACTGGAAATGCTCAGGGGTTACTACTGGCTCTGCACTCAGGAATTACTCCCGTGGGTGTTCACTGGACCATATGGAATGTTGGGGATTAAATACAGCTTGGCTGTCTGCAAGGCAATTGTCCTACCCACTGTACTATTGCTCTGGCCCAGCCATTTACTTTTTAAAATTGTTTTTCTTTTAATTTTTTAATGGATCACCATGAGGTACAGTTACAGACTTACAAACTTTCATGCTTACGTTTCAGTAATACAATGATCAAGTACCCATCCTCCATCAGTGCCCATTCTCTACCACCAATGTTGCCAGTATCCCTCTCCCCCTCACGCCCATCCCTGTGGCAGGCACATTCCCTTTTGCCCTCTCTCTCCTTTTGGGTGTTATGGTTTGCAATACAGGTGGCATAATGTTCAGTCTATAGTCTACTTTCAGCACGCATCTCACATCCCGAGTGAGCCCTCCAAGCATCCTTTACTTGGTGGTCCCTTCTCTATCTCAGCTGCCTTTCCCTTTAAAGGACATTTGTAGAAATTATGTGGTAGACAATTTCCAAGGGAGGATTGCATTCATGTGCCTTTGAATTGTGATTTCTCTCTAAAGAGAATTTGCTGTGGTTCAAATAATAAATGCTGAATGTCAGGGAGCTGTGGGATTCAGGGCTCCCTGATTTGGATGAGAGGATATTTGCTGCTGGTTAATGGAATTGAGATTTTGAATAGAAGTTCAATGAAATGAAAGGAATAGGAAAGCTAAAAGTACTGTTACGTGATACTAACACTTTGGTTATCAGTGGTACTATCCTCCCGTTAGCTTCCAAGACATCTCTGGTGCAAACCCAGAGTCACTCACCTTTTTTTTCCGAGTAGCCAAAGAGGAAAAACAAAAACAAAAACTTTGGTCATTGTATTGTGCAAGAACCAAAACTTTGACATGAAGAGAAAATAATATGGATGCTATTATTGGAGCGTGAAGAGAGAAGTGGTCTCTTAGGAAATCGAAACTCTAGAGATTCAAATCTGCACATGTTCTTGTTGCTGACCTGAATGCTAGCCAAGTCTATTGACATAGACCAAGCCTGGGTCTCTGCTGACTTTTAAGGAGATAGTCTGCTGCATTTCTCCGCATCTGAGGTTCCAGGTCTCTCTCAAACTTCTTACTGTGATCCTCTGTGAATTTTTCAAAAGATGGAAAGGTGAGTTGCACTCCTATACCAGGAGGAGATGTTGACATCTGAATATAAAATCACTTTGGGAATGATCGGAGCAGATTGTCAGACAGCTACATACGCACAACTCAGGAATATACGTATCACTGGAATTTCAGAGCCACATGGAGACACCAATGGCGCACAGGATACAAAAGCTATTTTAGCTTGGGAAATTTTCTTAAGAGACATTAAATCATTGATCTCAGATGACAGACCCAGTAAGTCTTAAAGTGAAGATTGGCACCTGAGGCTAACATGCTTTAGCCAAAGTTCAATCTAGTGTATCCTGAACTTCTCTTTCCGAGACCTTTATCTGCTGACACCCCACAGCCTGAGCTGCAGGATTACTTTAAAAAACAAAAACAGAGGGGCCTGGAGAGAGAGCAAAGGAGTTAAAGAAGTGTCCTTGTATACAGATGAGCTCAGTTTTGTCTGAGCATTATTTGGTGCAGCCAAGGGATGGCACTCCAGAGCCCCTTGGAGCCACAATCTCTGATTCTAGCCTTGAACCACCAGAGTATCACTTGGGAGACCCCAAAACCAAGCAAATATTTACCTGATTTCTCATGGGCATGGAGTTTGAGACTGCATTTTAAGCAATTTCCCTAGACAATTCAATTGCAAATCAAAGTTTGAAAAAAAAAAAAAAACTAAGCTTCTGTATCTTCTTGGAATCTAAAAGTGTAATCAATGGACTAACAGAATCTACATTATAAAAAGATTCTCAGAGAGTCACAGACACATTAATGTTGAAGAAATTCTTTAATAAACTTCTGTACTAAAGGAAAATATATGTCATGTAAAATTAAGTTGACAGAACTGGAAATAAAGTGAATTAATTTTTAGTTTTCCTTGAATGAAGCCGGTGACACCTGATTCTTATTTCTTTGCTGAAACATAAGGACCCAGACCCATGTTAGAGAACCTACTGAGTTCTTAATGCTACACAGCAGACAAGCTTATGGGAAATACTGCTCCATTGTCCAGACTGCTGAAACAGTGAAGCCCATCTGACATAAAAACTTAAGCTATCTTGTTATCTCTGAGTGCAGTGTGGTATGTAAAACTGAACCCTGAGATAATCTGGATCGTAATTAAGAATTGAAACCTGAGGAAGAAGAATTTGAGCATGTGGAAAATTCTGGAAAGGGAACCCTCAGTGGGAATGAAATAAGCATCAGTAGTACAGGTGTCTGTCTATACCTCCAATTCCTGGAAAAGTTCTGTTTTCAAAGCTTATCATAGTGAAGATAGGTTATCCACTGAGATTAAGTTCCAAGAAGGAAGATGTCAGATCATTGCTACCCACTGTACAAAGCTTACACCATTTTATTCTTTCAGGGGATTTAATAGTATTTGTTTAGAATTCCAGTTTTTTTCACCTACAGAAACCCAGGTCTTAATGCTTTAAGTAAACAGAAGCTCATGATAGATAAAACTCAAAAGTTTTCTGAAACTATTTCTAATGGATAACTCATGTACTAAACACCATTAACATATTTTGTTGTTGTTCAAGATATATTTTTTATTATTATTTTAATGCCAGAAGGGCTTAGACCATTTGGGAAAGAATGATGACATGTGTAAAATAGTGACATTTCTCTTTTATCCTATCAATGAGCTAAAGGTTATTTGATATAAGTAATCCTCTAAATTTTTTTTTAATGCATCACCATGAGATACAGTTAGACTTACAAACTTTCACAATTATGTTTCAGTCATACAATGATCAAATGCCCATGTCTCCACTAGTGCCTATTCTCCACCACCAATTATCCGAGTATCCTTCCTTCCACCCCTACCTTTCCCCCCACCACTCCAACCCCCGTGGCAGGCACATTCCCTCTTCCCCCCCCCTCTCTCTCTCTCACACTCTCTCTCTCTCTCTTTCTTTCTCTCTCTCTCTCTCACTCCCTCTCCCCTTCCCTCTCCCCCTCCCTCTCTCTCACTCTCTCTCTCTCTGGGTGCTATGGTTTGCAATACGGGTACTAAGTGGCCATCATGTTTGGTCCGTAGTCTACTGTCAGCATGCATCTCCCATCCCAAGCAAGCCCTCCAACCATCATTTACTTAGTGGTCCCTTCTCTCTCCCAGCTCATGTGCTAGATAGATGATAGATGATAAACACCATTAACATCTTGCAGAATTGATACATTCTTGGCTGATGTAGAGTCAAAGAATATTATTTAAAGGACCAGTGAAACAAGTCGTTCTAACAAAGGTGCACAGAAAGAATATGGTAAAAGAACATAGCAGGAAGGGAGGATTAAAATAAACAACAACAACAACAACAAAACTAATCTGATTTAAATATTTATGTTAAATTTCCAACTAAGTTCTTTCCTTAACTAAGATGTGAGAATTCTGTATCACAATGGGACTAGCTGATAGTGTTTTTTAAAGGATTGCACATTTCATATTTATTTCAAAATGAGTTGAGGTTTTGAGGTTGCTTCAGATTTAAATGTTATGGATATATGTGGATGGGGTAGGGTTAGGAGAAAAGTACCTATTACATCTCTTTTGAGGGGAAAGAAATCTTAACAAAACAATCAGAATGTAAGATAACTTCAGCACACCTTAGAAGATTGAAAACAGACAGTGTTAAACTTTTAAAAGCTTGCTTTAAAAGAATGTGGGATTGGTTAATATCATTTTAGTTGGGTGAAGAAAAGACTGTTACATTATTTATCCCAGGATCTCTGAAGGCAGTTGTTTTTTTCTCAGCTATTTCATTTTGGTGTTAATGAGCATTAAACTCATCTATCAAAGAGAGAATAATAAACCTTTAAATGTCAACCCAAAGGAGGTTCTTATTTTTCTACTTGCAACTATGGAAGCATAATTGAAGATATGAAAACCAGAAAAATTACATGAAAATTTATCTTTGAGGCCAGAAGGATAATTTAAAGTCTGAAAACCAGGAAAATTACATGAAAATTTATAAAGGAAAGTAGAAGAGGATGAAATTGCAGAGCACTTGAACAAGAGAGGATTTTACCTGATATTCAGTAGACAATAGATAGAGAAAAGTATGCCTCTTCAAGAGGGTGACAATGTGGAATTAGAAAGTTGTGTTAAACATTTAGAAATGATTTCTTGTATTTGTTTTAGGAATGGCAGATGTGAACATTAATCACTAAGTTCACCATAATTTATAAGGATGAGCTAGTATGTGATTTGTAAAGCAAGATGTTTTTCTTATATTTGATACTGTATCACTGTGTCACTGTCATCTCTTTGTTCGTTGATTGGCCACCAGGAAAGTCTCTATTACACTCAGCCCTAAGATTTTACAGCCTCTCCTTACTGTCTTTCCCAACAATTGGAGGCTCTTTCAGGGTCAGGAGAATGAGACCTATCGTTACTGTTTTTTAGCATACCGAATATGCCACGGGTAGTTTGCCAGGCTCTGCCATGTGTGCCGGGCTCTCCAAGAGGTATGTGTATACCTATTAGTATTTGATACTAGTTTTTAAAAAAGAAGGGAAGGAAATAAAGGACTTTTCAGAGTGCTATCACACACTTGCTATGGCCAACTGGTCTACAGAACTGAGTTTGCCTTGGTGGGAGCATGAGTGGTTTGAATTGAGGGATGCACTCTGGTGGGGGAATGTAGTGTTCCAACTTGCCATGCATGAAACCTTATCACTATCAGCTTTGTAAATTATGGTGCTTAAAACATTTTTTAATTAAATAACAGATGTGGATTGAATTGGTGGAGAATAAAACATTTCTCTTGAGCTGAGATGCAAGAAAACAGGTTTCTCTAAAATATGATGTCACAATAGGAAAACAAAAAAAGAAGACAAGAGAATATTTCACACTGAGTGATTCAACAGATTGCAGAAGAGAAATAATAGAACACACAGCTGGACATAAAGGAGTTTCAGACAGTCCTGCATGCGGCTAAACCAGGTAGCTTGTGAGCGTATCACTTAGGGAAAAAAGAACATCTAGAAGCAGGGTTGCTCAAAATTAAAGATTGTGCTTTTTTCCTTCCCAAAAGGAGGGTTTTCTGTTTTGTTGTTGTTGTTTAAATAGCTGCTATTGCAACGTGATTACTTATGAACATCTGACAACTGCTTTAGTGTCTTGCCTTTTTTCCATTTGACTTTCTTGATGACCTTTCAATAATGAACCATAGAAGAATTGAACATATAAGGTGGAATTTTGAAAAGGGTCCAGGTAGATAATGATTGATACTCAGGTTTATACAGACTCACCTCTTTTTTAGGCTTTCAGGATTGAGGCCTAACTGAGTCTTCCTGAAGTTCAAACTATTTGTCAGTGGAACCAAAATTCTACAAAGACTTGGTCCTTGGAGACTATTTTAGGTCTTGCAATTTAACTATGTACAGATTAAAACTTATAAAGAAGGGGACCTGCATTATATTGTGCTCAAGGTATAGCAAGAGGTTAGTAAGCAGGATTGAAACAGAAGGTGAAAATAGGGGGATTCAGGCACTATTTCATAATTTTAGTTAAAGCAAGTGATTTGTGGATTATTAATCGATTCATTGGGGGCACAAAAGGCTTACCTTATTTACATTATTTACTTTTCATCTTTATTCTTTTTCCCCTTTGACATCTTCTTTAAAGCTTAACTGAAAATTGTGTGCTGCCCAACTACAAAAATGTGAATTGTGAAATTCATCAATTATAAATCATGTTAAAGAATCTCTCTGCTGCTTTCTTCTTCTCTTTGCTAGTATAACCTATCACATTTATAAAACCCCTGTCCTCTTAGGCAACCAAGTGCTTTTCTCTTGCTAGCTAGAGATCTGGAGATCTGATAGAAAATTCATTCGTTCTAAGCTATTAATGATTTATTGTGTGGTTTCTGCCATATAGATGAAGGTATCTGCGAAGAAGATGAGTGAGGATAGAAAGAGGTGGGCAGTACTTACCCAAACCCATGGAAACCTTTCAAGTGTTTGCAATTGTGGTAAATAATCCTCCTGAGCCTAAGGAGAGAAAGAGGACCTGGATCTGAGGTACAAATCATGTGCTTCATGAGGTCTAGAATCCTGATGTTCTCCAAAAAAAAAAGTGATTTTTTGGGGGGTCCTAAATTTGGCAATGACATAGTTCTAGTTTAAAATAATGGTGCAATTTGAGGAAGCAGTCACCAGTGGAAAAAAAATTTCAGCACTATTACAAAGTATTTACTGGCATGAAAAATGAAGAATCCTCTTTGCAGGAATTCCTGCAAGCAGGAATCCTCTTTGTCCTCTCACCTGGTTTCTTTCTCCTCCAGATATTTGGATCTTGTAATGATTATTCCAACTTTGTTTCCCTAAGCAGTCCCCATACCTGTATTTTCTATATTTTCCTAAAATTCTATCACTGCATGATGTAATATGACTTAATACCTCTCTAAACATTAAAAACAAAAAGACCTCATTAAAAGGAGAAAAGAAGGGAATAAAATTTTACCCACTGGCATAGGATCCTGGAGAGGAAAAAGCTGAAAGCCTACTACCAGTGGTTCTTGTTACATAACGAATGGAGGAGTCCAGTCCAACATAGAGCCTGAAGTAATGTTTACTGCTTTTGTTTTTACTTCTATGCTCTCTCAATAACCCAACAACTGTACCTTTCATAAAATCTCAATAACTATAATTTGTGAAAATATTGCAGTTTGTATGAAATAAACTCCTCCCAAATTTTAGATAAATGGTAGAATCTAGGAATAGCTATTTCACTATTACCCCCATTTGAGAACTATCAACAAGTAATCACACTTATTCTCAGACCCAAGATGGTGTAAGTGATTAGAAAGTCAATAAAAGAATCCTATAAGATTAGAGGACAAAATAAAAATAAAAGAAATAATCTGAAAATTTAAGAAAGCACTACATGCAAATGGTGGGAGAAGGTATAACAAAACTGGTCTTAAAAGTGGATGACGAATAATTTTGTTATTAAAAATGGGAAGGGCTTGAATTATGTTTGATAAGATGCCAATGGGCAATTGTGTTAGATGTTGTCCATTAGGTTTTTTAGGCCCTTCCTCCACATTTTCACTAAAAGCCGTGCTCCTAAAGTCTCATATATGTATTGATTATATATACAATTCTCTTGCATGTTGGCTTTTCCAAAAAGAAGTAGAAAATAGTTGAATGGGAACATTATAAGGCTATCCAAGGTTTTAATTTTTCTAGCTATGTTCCATCAATAGCACAGGGTGTTTGTCTTGCATGTGGCCAACCCGCGTTCGATTCCTCCAGCCCTCTTGGAGATTCCAGGCAAGCTACCAAGAGTATCCCACTCACTCGGCAGAGCCTGGCAAGCTACCTGTGGCGTATTTGATATGCCAAAAACAGCAACAACAAATCTCACAATGGAGACATTACTGGTGCCTGCTTGAGCTAATGGATGAACAACAGGATGACAGTGCTACAGTGCTATGTTCCATCAGATCACCATTATTTGGCTGTTTCAACTTTAGAAAGACCAGAAGCCAAAAGATAGCTCTGACTATGCAAATTCTTACTGGCTGCTTCCTCATCCTTTTTTGCTAGATCTTTGCCACTGCAGTATCTCTTATGTATTTCTTTATAAACCTACTGACTCTTTTATAAATGGGTTGCTTTAAGGAACTCCCCTCAATGACTGAGTCCAAGTATGCTGTTTCATGATAATACTTCAATTCTGAGTTCTTATGTTAAAAAAATTAACATACTGAAACAACATTGAAAATAATTTCCCACCAAATTATTTCTCTTCATGCTGACTTATCATCTTCCCATAATAGTTTCCCGCACATATTCTGAATCACATGATAATCTCAAGAACAAGCTAAAGGAAAAATTCTATCATATAAAATAAAATAACTAATTTTGGTTTATTTAAGGCTTTGGGGGGACTACATCCAAATGTACTCAGGGTTTACTCCTGGCTCTGCACTTAGGGATCATTTTAGGCTGTTCTGGGTATCATATAGTGTGCCAGGGATAGAACCAGGTTGACCATACACAAGGCAAGTGCCCTACTAGCTGCACTATATCTCCACCCTAAAATAATAAATTTTGAAACAGAATATGAAACACTATTTTTTTGCAAAGTTATCTTAGCTGCAAAAATATTTTCATTTGCGACCACAATTAGGTTTTTTTTTTTTTTTGAGAGTTGAAAGTAAGCTAGACTTCCAAGGGTAAGCTAGACTTCTGCTGGATATTTGAAATAAGTCTTTTTGGGATAAAAGTATGACTGCAATTTTTTCAATTGTTAACCTGTGTGTCTTATATATAAATGCACTTAACAAAACAAACTGTGTTAGTGTGTTAGTGTCACACAGAAATAGAATGATATAAAGAATATTAGGAATACCTTGACTGGACTGGAGCAATAGCACAGCGGGTAGGTCATTTGCCTTGCTTGCAGTCAACCCAGGTTTGATTCCTCTGCCCCTCTCAAAGAGCCTGGCAAGCTACCGAGAGTATTCCGCTTGTGCAGCAGAGCCTGGCAAGCTACCCATGGCGTATTTGATATGCCAAAAACACTAACAAGTCTCACAATGGAGACATTACTGGTGCCGCTTGAGCAAATGGATAAACAATGGGATGACAGTGCTACAGTGCTTCAGTGCTACCTTGACTAATCCCAAATTGTCTCAGTTTTTCAACTATTGGAATTCTATCAAGCATTTTATTTTTCTGAGGTTTCTAGGGAGATTGACTCACTACTCAGAATGACTATGATAGGCTGTGTCACTGTGCAGAATTAAATGCCACCCTATTGTTACATATCTGTGAACAAGGGAATATTGTTTTGTCTGCATCCATACCAGAAGAATTGCTATACCATACCAGCTGCCAAGATATACTGTGAGAAGTAAACACACAGAAGCACCAATGCCAATACATTTGAAGACAATTTAGATAAATTAGTAAAAATATTTATGCATCTCTACTAAACTTACAGATATCATGAAGGTGAAATCAATGAACTATGAACTATGAACTTCTAACAATATTAGAAGAGGAGTTAAATTCATTGATTATCAAGTTAGCAAGATGACATTCAAACTTGAAATGCTAAAATATGTGGGAAGTCCAAAGAATGAGTATTCCTCAATTGCTTGACACTTGAACTGAATCCCATGGGATCTACATTAGGAAGTTTTCTAGTCTTAATTACGGGGTGGCCCAAGATGAGATCATGGAGACTAAAAGGACTAAAAGCAATAGTTTCACTATTTCACAAAATGTGTGTATTTTATCATAATAAGAATATTATTAAAATAGAATCAATGTTTATTCATATATAATATTAGATAAAATCAGAAGAAATTATAAGTATGTTACTAGAATCATAAAAAATTTGTGCATACAGATAGAAAAAAAAACAAAACAATACATTTGTTATAGGTGAGAGAGATGATCCCTACTCGGAGAAGTGGGTCAGGGGGTGTGAGCAGTAGTATAGCAGATAAGGCACTTACCTTGCACTCAGCCAACCCAGGTTCCATCCCTAGGACTCCATATGGTCCCTCTAGGTCCTTCCTAGAGTGATCGTGGAGCACAGAGCCAGGAGTAAGCCCTGTACACTGGCAGGTGTGATACCCTCAAAACAAAATTTTTTAAAAATATGAAAGAGGTGGGAGACCCTTGTGGTTCATGAATTTGTTCCAGGTCCTCACTGCTAGCTGTCTTGACAGTCGTATTGCAGATTACTGATATTAAGCGAAGAGTGAGGGGGTAGCCTTGAGAAGAGGGTGCTTCTTCTTCTTGATGCAGCTCTCCTCAGTGCTAGAGAGAAGTCCTGGCAATGAATCAGGAATTTAAAATCAGCAATGGGCATATGTGTGGCATCACACTAGCATCCCCCCAGGCCCACAAGGCAGCAGTCAAGCTGCACCTGGAGTCCATTTGATCTACATGCTCCTTGAAGAAGAAGGTAAGTCTGTTCTAACCTGGGCCCAAGTTTCTTGGTTGTTTTTGTTTTTTACTTTTTTTTTTCTTCTTTTTTTTGTTGAATCATTGTGAGAACAGTTACAAAGGCTTTCAGGTTTAAGTCTCAGTCATACAATGATCCAACACCCATCCCTTCACCAGTGCACATGTTTCACCACCAAGAACCCCAATATGACCCCATCCCACCCCCCAACCTGCCTGTGTGGCAGATGATTTTCACTTTACTCTCTTTACTTTGATTACATTCACTTTTCAACAGAAACCCCCCTATTATTATTTGGAACTTTCCCCCAACAATCAGACCTGCTGAAAAGGCATCATTAGATAATTTGTTTTCTATTTCTGATAATGAAGAGCATATGATGTTGTATGGCCGCAAGAGCGGCCGCACAGTTTTGGAATTCTGGTATTTTGTAATTAAGTCCAGAGGTATTTCTGCCACCAGCTGCTGCATTCCGAGATTGGTTTGTGTGCCTCTGGGATCATAGCTGTTCAGGAGCAGAGGAGCCGTTCATGGGCAGCCACTCGGGGTCCTGTTTTGGCGGGGAGCAGGGACGGTTCCATCCCCCTCCCCCATCTCAAGATTTCCTGCACAACCCATCACTGCAAGCTTCTACCTCTCTGTCCAATTGATTCTGAATGGTGGTGGTCGTCATGCTGCTGCAAAGGGGAAAAGACCGAGGGACAAAAACCCTACCTCTCCCAGGGCGGCATAGGGCTGTAGCTTAGTTCACAGTCCAGGAGCATTTCTGCTAGCAGCCACTGCATTCCGAATTGGTTTGTATGCCTCTGGGATCATGGCCATTCAGGGACAAAAGAGCCATTTCTGAACTTTTTTTGTACATCAGGAACAGTCATGTGGCCACGTAAGCAGCCTACGTAGTTTGGAGAAATAGTCCTGGTCCCCACATACCAGAGCCATGTTAGTAGAAACTCAAGTGTCACCGGGATTCCATCTGGAGAAGGTGGGGAGACTGCACACTTTCTCCATCTGGGCCTCGGCCCAAGTTTTCAATGAACATCCTATCACCTTCCTTTCCCTTGCAGGAAAGAATTTTAGGAGAGGATTATAGTGAAGTAAAATTGTTTTATTTAGTGAAATTTTCTTTAGATAAATAAGGGTAGAGAATGAGAGAGGGAGAGCGAGCGAGCACCAGCACGAGTGAGAGAGAGAAAGAGAGAAAGAGAGAGAGAGAGAGAGAGGAGAGAGAGAGAGAGAGAGAGAGAGAGAGAGAGAGAGAGAGAGAGATGCTCAAAAAAGAATTCAGGTTCCTTCAAAGGAAAACAAAGCCAAGAGTAGGCATCCCAGGTTGAGATCTGGATGAATTTCAGAGTAAAGAATGCTCTGTATGCCTTTACTGAGTTGGTTTTATAGGGCCGGCGGGATAGTATAGCAGGTAAGGCCTTTCTTGCATGTAGGTGACCTGGGTTAAAACTGCATCACCTTATATGGTACCTCAAGGTTGTCCAGGAGGCGCCCTGAATGTAGAACACAAAACCAGCCCAGAGAACAGCTGGTGTGCTCTCCCAAAAACAGCAAGGCCTATTTTTTTTTGTAGGCTTTCTCCCCAAATCGCCTAAAACCCGGAGCTTCTCTGTTGCCTGGAGTGTTGTCAAGAGGAAGAGCTTCGAATTCTTGCTGGTCATTTCATATTCTTGTTATGACCTTTAGATTCTCTTGAAGCAGCTCTTTTCTAAGGGGGTCAACCTTTTTCTGGGTGGTACCTAAATTTCTTCATCTGGGTGGTATTTGAAAGGAAAGTCTTTGTGTCTGGATTACTTCAGGACTGGTGACTAAGCAGCTTCCCAGAAGCTCATCACCAGGACCCCTCATGTAAGATCAAAATTGGATAATTTAAAATGATAAGATCAGACATGATATTCAGTTTAAAATATTTTTATAAGAAAATAAGCTTTAACACTTGGGAAATATAATAACATATATTCAACCTTGTACAAAATATCAGGAATTCATTTGAAACTACTCTCATCAGTAGTTCTATCATCTAAGCCAATGTGTAAAGAAACTTAATCCACTTTTATTTTGTGGTACATGTTTCATGAAACATGTTACTACAAATAAACAGATTTTTCAGATACAAACCTGGAGAAAACTAGGTATATTAGGATTTGTGTAGGTGAGAGAAAGAGGTAGTTATTCAGTATCTCATTTGAAACACAAGACAAACATAATAAGAAAAGGATGCTGCTTATAAACTGATGCAAACATGGGTTTTATTAATTTTTTTTAGCAGTAGAGGAACACTATCATTCTAACATTGCTGAGTATTGAGCAGTTATATACTTTTTAAGCAATGAATCTAGGAACAAATAAATACTAAAAGATACTTTGGAAACTTTTGAAATATATCACATACTTCCTAAATGTTCCCACTGAATTTAGTTGACCTTTTTGGAGGTAAATTAAGTGTTTACTGTGGAACTTCTCTTTTGTAGTTCTATCTCTTCTCTTGTGATCAAATTTTATCTCTTTGACATATGGCAGGAATGGTCTCAAAAACCATCTATGCCTTCTTTCACTGGAATTTCTTTGTACAGTTCTTAGGAAATGGTTGAGTTCTCTAATAAGCTTTTATGGCACATATTATGAGATTAATAATGCAAATTTTCTGGAGGTATAGTACAGGGTTTAAAGTTCTTGCCTTGTGCACAGTCAACTCTAGTTTGACCCCAGTGCCTAAAGGGCCCCCAGGGCACCTTATCTGATCTTTTAAGCATCATCAGCCAGGAGTGATCTCTGAGTGAAAGAGTGAAAGACTAAGCCCTGAAGACCACTGGGTGTGGCACCAAAACAGAAAATCAAATGAATGTTCTGGTATCTTTTTACTCAAAGGGTTTGAGTTTAGGACAAGTTCTTTTGACAGTGTAGAGATAATATTTTAAATTATGAATGTACAGCTCTATGCTGTGATGGGTAGGCTTCCCGAAGTCTGACTCCCTGGTTAAGTGTTCAGCCATGGAACTGTTTTAATAAATAACAATAGAAAGGAAAAATTGCTAAGAAAATTTTAGTTTGATGATGATTGTTAACAGGTGTAGTGGAAGAAACTATTCAAAACAAAAATCAGGAATTAGAACAGAAAAGACTTCAAAGATTAATGTCTTTAAATGAAACTAGTGTCAAACTTAAACATATTTTTATGTCCTGAAGAACTACCTAAACTCATAAAATATATCTACCCTATATATATCTACCCATTCTGACCAGAACGAAACTCATAATTCTAAAACTGAGTAGAAAGTCAAAAAATTAAAGGTGGGGCCAGAGTACAGTTGGTGGGCATTTGCTTTATATGAGGCTGACCTGGGCCTGATCTCCGGCATTCTACAAGGTCCCCCTAGCACGCCAAGAGTAATTCCTGAGCTCAGAGTTAGGGATGACCACTAGGTACCACCAGTTGTGCCCCTCCCCCAAATAAAACAAAAGAAATTAAAACACGTACATATTTTGCTTATTTGGGAGACACACTTTATGGTGCTTATAGCTTTTTTTCCTTTTTGGGTCACACTCAACGATGCTCAGGGGTTACTCCTGGTGGTGCTTGGGGCACCATACGGGATGCCAGGGATTGAACCCAGGTCAGCTGCTTGCAAGGCAAATGCCCTACCCACTGTGCTATGGCTTAGTCCCCAGGTGCTCATAGCTTTAATGAACACTGCTTTGAATATTAAAAGCTAAGACTTTTTTCCAGAATTTCCACTATGTACTACAGTATAATTATTTCCCCTTTCTGAACATTAGTCTTTTGTTTTATGTACCAGTTGTAAAATGAGGGGCAGAATAGAACATAAGTAAAACTTCTTTAGGAGTTCAACTAGAAATTCTTCAGTATCTGCAGTATGAGCAGCAAATGAATACCCAAGTATAACCATGTGCGATATAATCCATGTCACAGGAAATGCTGCCAGTAGGTTAAAACCACAATGCTCAAAACATTAAGATGTTTGGTGCAAAATAGAAATTTTAACGTAAAAATATATAAAGTGTGACCCATTCCACAATTCTGAGAAAAAAATAGATCTAGAGATGATATAATGCTAGAGTTCACAGTCAAGGATCTTAAAATAATTTTTTTAGGTAATATAAGTGAAATGGAGGAGCAAACTAATGCAAAAATTTATTTTTTTGTAAGATCAAGAAAAAAAGCATAAAAATATAGAATCAATTGTTTAGCCTCGTAGAATCATGGGTTGTCCTTAGTATAAATATTAGCTAAATTTTAGTGTGTGTATATACATATATGTAATTTACAACATTTTATTTATCTTATCTCATGTCCCATACTTGATAGTCTTTAAAATAACAGCTAACATTTCTAGTACAGGACTGTACTAGAATCATCTCATTTACAAAAAATTACAAAAATTTATCTTAATATTTTAGTTGGGTCTCTGGAAGACCTTACTTTTAGTTAATGTAACTTAATGCTAATATGGCATTCTAGTGTCATTTGCTAAAATATACACGAACCAAAATTTAGTTGCTACTGTCAGTTGGAAGAACAGCATTTGGGAAAAAAGACAATAAGAAAAGTTTAGGGGAAAAGGTTATAAATAAGAAAGGTTATTTCTCTTATTAGATTGGTCAAAAGAAACAGGAAATGCATATTTCACTCTAATCATAAGAGAAAGTGGCAGGGGAGGACATTACTACAAACTTACAAAAAGAGAAAGGAGTATGTGGAATATATTAGCAATTGCATGCCTACAAATCAAATGAGTGAGATGAGATGAACAAACTTCAACCACACAAGCTAACAGGACTTGCTCAAAAAGAAACTAAAAATCTCTTGTATAATAAAATGGTTATAACAAGAGATTAGATCAATAGCCAATAACCTTTTAAACAAAGACTATAAACACTTCCAAAACTCTGTAGGTCACTATTTTTCAGACTAGCAAAGATATCTCAAGGAACAAAAGTACAGACTAATACCTCATCAGTATTAAAATTATACAAACAATATAAATTCATAAGCACATTAAAAAATGATCACTGCCATCCGTTGTTTGTCAATTTACTCGAGGGGGCACCAGTAATGTCTCTATTCCTCCCAGCCCTGAGATTTTAGCAGCCTCTCCTTACTTGTCATTCCCAAAGATTGGAGGCTCTTTCAGAGTCAGGGGAATGAGACCTATCGTTACTGTTTTTGGCATACTGAATATGCCACGGGTAGCTTGCTAGGCTCTGCCCGTGCAGGCGGATACTCTTGGTAGCTTGCCAGAATCTCAGTATGTGTGTGTGTGTGTGTATTTATTTACTGTATATTAAATTATATACTGTGATGTAATAAAATTTATTGAGGAATCCAAGAGTGGTTCAACTTAACAGAAATCATCAATGAAGTCTTATTAATAGTAAGCACTGCACTTGAATATCTGGCCAGGAGAATTATACAGAAAATCAAAATAAAAAGCGCCCAGATTGGGAGCTGGAGCAATAGCACAGCAGGTGTTAGCCTTGCACGTGGCCAAATCAAATCCAGTCTTGCACTGGATTCGATTCCCAGCATCCCACATGGTCCCCTGAGCTCTTCCAGGAGTAATTCCTGAGTGCAGAGCCAGAAGGAACCCCTGTGTATCGCCAGGTGTGACCCAAAAAGAAAAAAAAAGCACCCAGATTGGAAAGAAAGAAATAAATCTATATTCACAGGTGACATGATCCTACATATGTACTTTTCCTACTAGTATATATAGTCTGCTAGTGTATATGTATAATTATGTATATGTATTGTAGAATCTACATAAAAATGAATGCAAATAAGTTGAGAAAAGTTCCAGGATAAAAATATAAAAAAAAAAACAATGACTTTAAATTTAGCAACATCAAGAAGTTGTAAACAACACAAAGAAAGAAGAGTATAGGCAACGATTTCAGATTAACAGAAGGTGAGAGAACATATTTCAGCAGAACTGCACACTTTGGAATAGTGCAGGAAGTTCCTTAAGCTGAAGGAAAATGACACCAGATAGACACTCAAGTCTGTGTGAAGAAATAAGAAATCAAAAATAGAAAATGTGTGAGGAAAAACAAAAATATTGTATTACTTTAAAATATCTTTAAGAAGCAGTTTGTTTTGGCTGGAGCGATAGCACAGCAGATAGGGCATTTGCCTTGCATTCGGCCAACCTGGGTTTGATTCTCAGCATCCCATATGGTCCCCTGAGCACCGCCAGGAGTAATTCCTGAGTGCAGAACCAGGAATAACCCCCGAGCATTGCCAGGTGTGACCCAAAAAGAACTTTTTGTTTTAAAAGAAGCAATTTGTTCAAGATAAATTTGTTTAAATTATTTTTAAAACTTTTTAAAATTATATAGAAGTAAGATTATGTAGCAGTAAGATTCAGGAAACAGATAAAAGAAATAACATTTCTGTAGCAAATTATCACGTGGTTTTTATATCATTGGTAAACATTGGAGATTGTTAAGGCATTAACTCAGAGTATGTTAGAAATTCACATTTTAACTCCAAGAAGATTACTATAAAATCACAATAAGGGAGATACAATGGGATATTTTAAAATATTTAATCTATTAGAAGAGAATAATAGATCATAAAATCAGACCAAAAAACCCATATGAAACATATAGAAAACAAGTAGTAAGACAGCATACATAAACTTCAATATGCAAATCAGCATTTTATGATGAATAAATACAATTAAAAAGAAGAGAGAATGTGGGAAATAAGATGGCACAACTGATAAATAGTCTTCATAAGATAAACATAAAAACATGCAGATTAGTCAAAATCAGGAGATACGATGGAGACATACTAATTATAAAAAGCTGAACAAATACATTAATCTCAAGAAAATAGCTATAAAATGATAATTATGAAGCAAGGACATTTTTATAATGAAAAGTAGTTCATTTCTTATAAAATATAACCCTGCATAAGTATGCACTAAATGACAATATTCAAAATATATCAGGGAACAATTTTCAAGCAAGAGAAAAATTGTCCTAAATCATAAATACAAAAATTTCAAAGTCCATATTTTACCAATTCATAAATAAACTTTTAAGTAACAAATGTTAGATAAGACTTAAGTATCTCTATAATTTGCTTGTTTTAATTATATCTAGCTAATTAAAAATCCAAATAAAGCCAAAAACACATTCTTTCTTTCTTTGGGGGCAACACCCAAGGATGCTCAGGGCTTATTCCTGGCTCTGCACTGAGAATTACTCCTGGTGGTGCTAGGGGGTCTATCTCGATGCCTGGGATCAAACCTGGGTCAGCAGATGCAAGGCAAGTTCCCTACCCTCTCTAATATCACTCCAGCTCAGAACATATTATTTTGAACAATGAATTTTGATTGACCAGAAATAAATTCAAAGGACTAAAATTTATTTCCAAAATGACTACAATTTTTTTTAAATTTCAGGAAATAAGCAAGCAAGCTAAGCAAATATTCACATTATTTATATAGGACTCAGAACATTTATATAGTCCATATAGTATAGTTCAAAATCTAGTAATAGGAAAAACAACCTCCCAGGGGGTAAATATTTGAAAGATTATTTCTCCAAGGATGATACATGTAGCCAATAAGCACACAAAAATTACTTCTTATTAATCATCAGAAAATATGCAAATGAAATAGCATGTGGATATTCTATGATATGTATGTATGGTATTCAAAAAATTGGCAATGCAAGTCCTGATGAAGATATGGAACAGCTGGAATTCTCATTCATAGCTAGCAGGGATGTAAAATGACAATGTTATTGTAGAAAGCCTTTCTCACAAACTTCCAGTCCCAGTCTGACCCAGCACTCCCAACTCCTAAACATTTGTCCAAAAGAAATAAAATAAATATTTACAAAACATTTGTACAAAATATTAACAGCAACCTTATTCCTGATTTCCCCAGATTGTAATAGTCCCAATATCTACAACACAGCAATGAGGAAACATGAGGTATTAGGCAGCAGCAAAAGGAATCAAAGAAAAGATACTAATGAAGCCTTAGAGGAGTGAGAGGTAGAAGGTGGGAATTAAGTTGGTACCTTTCCATCATAAAATTTCTGGAGAGACATCAATATTCTTTATCTTGATAGATAATCTGGTTACATAGACTGTAGGATTACATAACCTCAGGTAGTTTAGGTTTATTGGGTTACTCCCATCACAGTGCTCCCATTCCTCTGTGTTTATTTGTAGCTTCTTTCTTAGTGTTCTGTTGACTTGCAAATACTGCTTTTCTCTTCTCCTTGAGTCCTTTGCATAGTTTATTCAGAGCAATGTCCTTTTTGTATGGACACAGGAAGACTTAGCAAATGCTATGCTTTTGTAACCTGGGAGTCATTTGACTCTACATGATATTTTCCTCCTGGGCATCTGTTCTCTCGACCTAGCCTCAGCTGCCCTTAACTTCCTAGCACCCCCAAAAGCAGGGTCCCACCGAGGGACGAGATGGACCCAGGGCAAGCGGTGAGTTGTGTGCTCCCCTGGCATCGAGATGGGCCTGGCCAAAGTGCCTAATGCTTAACTATAAATTAAGAGCTTGGTCATGGACAAATGTTGTCATGATCCAAACAGTGATAACTAGATTTCGACCCTGCTAGGGTGAGGAATGATTAATCTGGCCTGAGTGCTGTAGTCTGAGTCTGTGGCAAGATGTTGCCAAGAGAGCTGCCTTGCAAGCCTCAATGTATCTCTTGCCATATCCATACAAAACTAACTAGTATTAAGATGTTAATACTAGTATCAAGAGTGCTTGGACTAAGGAAAGAAGAAAAACACCTTAAGAGAAAGGGTTTTAGAATGCCTGGCCCTCAGGAAGGGCTTTCTTATGTTGATTTTGCTACCTGGGAGTGTGTAACCTAGGGGCATGAGCCAGAGAGGAAAAAGGGAGGAGAGAGAACAGAAGCAGTGAGAGGGCTGCAGTAGATACAGAGAGAGGGCAGAGCTGGGAGTGCGGGAGATGAGAAAGATGGAAGATTGAATAAACGGTAACTAATCAGCAACCAGCGTGGTCCTCGTTCTTCCTTCCATCGCCTGCCCTTGACCAACAGCCATACACAGTGGTTCCAGAGCACCGAACTCAGGCGGTGAGACAGAGCCGCCCGGAGAGCCCGCATGTGCACACGCCCCTCGGCTTGCTTTAGTTTTTTTACAACAGATGTATATATTTTATTAAGTTAATGAGACTGTACTTTGAAAGGGCTGGAGTGATAGCACAGCCGGTAGGGTGTTTGCTTTGCACACGGCCAAGCTGGGTTCGATTCGTCTGTCCCTTTCAGAGAGTCGGGCAAGCTACGGAGAGTATGCTGCCCAAGCAGCAGAACCTGGCAAGCTACCCGTGGCATATTCAATATGCCAAAAACAGTAACAACAAGTCTCACAATGGAGACGTTACTGGTGCCCGCTTGAGCAAATCGATGAACAACAGGATGACAGTGCTACAGTGCTTTGAAAATCTGTACATACTTCCATAAACAATAAAATGAGAAATCTCTCTTGAGAAAAAATAGTTACAAAAAAGATTTCCCTTATTTCTAAATCTAATTTAGAGAAATTATTTTTTTCTCTACCTTTTAAGGTTACAGTTAAAAACAATAAAAAATTCAAAACTCTTGGTTAAGGAGAAATTATTATATTCAGCAGGTTAGAGATCTTAGAAATTCAACATTAATGTGCTGATTTTGAATTCTATAGTTTTATGTTGCAGAGATGGAAGTTAGGGTTTATTTGACAATATTTTGTGTTCTTAAAACACATGGTTATTGAAGAGATACTTAACTTCATTCCTGGACACCTGCAGAGGCTCATAATCCCCATCATTTGTATCTTTAAAGTTCCTGGTGGGTAAGCAGAAAGAAATATCTAACAGCTCTTTGGCCTCCAGCCTGCTGATTTTAAGTGTATGGAAAAGTTGTTAATCAAACAAAACCTAATTCCTTGGGGAATATATTTTATGTTTTTAACTGATCCTAAAACTATTTCATGGAATTTTTCTGTTTTTCAAAATTAATGCCGACATTTTTGAATTAATCTTCAATAATCTATGGAAATTCATTATTGATAAAACATCTCTTCTTAAAACAAAGCCTAGTATCCCCAAAATTTTTATTCTTGGTGAGGGAATCTCTTGCCATTTCCAGACTGACCCTAGGGATCTATTTCTCACACTTCTTTAAAGCTTTCAGTGAAGTAAGGCTAAAAGCACCTCCTTCTGATATTTTCAGAATGCCTGAGCTGCACTACAATTTGTGGGGGAGAGTGGGAGGGCCTGTTTTTTTTTTCAATGATTTATTAATCTAATAATCAACCAAGGGGAGGGAAAAAGATGAGAGAATACAAGAATAAAAATCAGCAAAAAATAAAAAGCTGGAATTCATTTTTTTAAAGTGATAGATTTCATTTATTTATTTTTACTTTGAATATATTATAATGTTATTGTTTCTTAGACATCATGATTTACAAAGCTGTTAATAATTGATGTGTAGCATACAATGTTCCAGCTCCAATACCATCAACAGTGTCAGCATGCTGCCACCAATGTCCTCAGATTTTTTTAGATGCTGATATATTTTTGGGGGGTGTGATTCAATTTTACTAGTCTAATCCTACTTCCTACCACATGGGGAAAGTGTTATTTTTTTCCCACTCGCATTTTTTTCCAGTATTCTCCTAGGGAATTGACTTGATTAACAAATTTGAGATGAGCACGAATATATTGTGAAAACAAAAATATCTACTGTAAATATCCTCTGGATTATTTTTTCACATTTTGAATTGAGGTACAGGTGACATATAACATTGTATAAATACAATGTGCAAAACACGGTGATTTTAATATTGCAATATGAGTGACATTGTATCATGTGACAAAATCATATATATTTATTTTGTGGTGAAAGTGTTTAATATTTAATGTCTCAGCAACTTTAAATTACATAGTATAGTGATAGTGATGGTTCTACCATATTATCATAAAGTAAGGTCCTAACTAGAATTCTCTTAAAGAAACTGTGATGATAATAATATTAATTTTGTAAACATGGGTTTTACAAATGATGCAATTTCTACCCTTGTAAAAAGAAAACAAAGAGATTTGAATCATCTCCCAAACTGCAAATAGAGATAAATTTGGATAGAAGCTGACAATCATTTTGCAAACCATTTGGGGGGCTTCCCAAGCAATGCTCAGAGATTTGGAGGGCCATTCATGGCAATTATCAGTCAACTGGGACAGGTGGGACAATGCTCCACTCAGCAAAATGATGCTGCTGGGACCCATCGGAATTGAAGGACACCCGGGACCCATATGGCCGTATGGTGCCAAAGATCAAACTCAGAGCTTCCTGCAGGCCAGGCATGCTATGCACTCTAGTCGATCAGGAATCACCATTTTTTATTTGAAAATTCAGATTCTCTTCATTCTTTATTTGTGTGCCCTGTCTAGACACCTGCTCATCAGGACTAGAAGTGAACATATGAAACACCTGCATCCAATTATTTTAGCCCATTGCTTTTTCTTCATTTGATTTGTTTAGAGAAGAGCAAGTTATCAGCCAATCTGAGAAAAAAAATTTTTTATGGAGAATTCATAATTAAAAAGTCCAATAGGGACTCTACCTCTTACATAGATTTGACTGGATTTGCCAGTCTCATCAGCTTTGACAGCAATTTTCAAACATTTGTTAACTAATTTGTGCAGTTATCTGTTGCATGAATATTCGTGCGGTTGGAGACGCTTAGACAAGGAACTCTAAAGAAATGTATTTCATGGAGGGTCTAGGTAGTTCTCTCTGACTCTTAGACAAAGGTAGAGAGCCCCGAGATCTCCTTTTATTGATCATGGTACCTCTAAAGGGTGCAATACAGTGATGTAACCAAAGGCATCAAAATAAGTTACAGGAAGAACATTGAGGCAGTGGAACATATTGTTTCCTTGTACCTGAAGGCTTGTAGCCTGGGAGGCGGGGGTGGGAAATACAAAGCCAAAGCCCAAAACGAAACCTTTCTTGGGCTACAGGAACTTGGATTTATATCCCAAAGACTAAGCCTGCAATTTACAATATCAAAGATCAGACCTGAGATCTGCATGTCAAAGACCAGCCAGGCTTCTGTGAGAAAAGGAAAACTGCCTCTTTCAATATACTGAAATTATTTTCTGAAGGCAGCTTGAAGGGGGAAAATGTTCCTGTCTGTAGTACAGTCTACATAGGCTCGCCCTGATAGCTCAGTTCATCCCCAATAGTTATCACTTCTGCCTTTTCTGTTTATCTAACTATTATTTTCTGTGTATATGCATGGGTATGTGCTTGGGGCCATACCCAGTAATGGGCTATGCCTGGCTCTATGTTTGGGGTTACAATCGGTGGTACTTAGGAAATCATGCAGCATCTGGAATCAAACTTGGGGTTCCCAGATACAAAACATTCACTCAGCCCTTTGAGCTGTCTCTCTGATTCTATTCAATTATATATAAATATTTAAAAATATTTATGAATGTTCACTCAGACACCCATTTATTAGTCTCTTCACTCATCTACTGATTTAGGATTTTTTTTTTTTTTGCTCTTTTTGGAAGGAGGTGTGTTCACACCCTGCAATGCTCAGGGGTTACTCTCGGCTCTGCACACAGGAATCACTCCTGGCAGTGCTCTGGGGACAGTATGGGATGTCTGAGATTGAGCCCAGGTCAGTGGTGTGCAAGGCAAACATTCTACCCGTTGTAGTATTTCTCTGGCCCTGATTTAGGATTAGTTATCAAGAATCCACAAGTATTTAGCAAATGCTAAGTATAGGCTCTGTGCTTCTGGAGATGCAGAAGAGGACAAATGGGTCATTGTTTCCCAAAGTCACGAGTTAGTCACGACAGTGTATCTCAGAGTCTATGTGGAGAAATTTTCTTCTCTTGTTTACTAAAAGATATTCTGGGGTACGCTTGGCTTTGGGGCTAATACTGAAATAATGGATACTCCTTTTAATGCCATTTGCATGTTATACTATCAACTCTGAATTGCCCACAACATTTAAGTATATGGGAAATTTTTATTTTAAGCTGATTGATTGATGTAAGGCAATCTAATAAATAATAGTTATTTACCACTACCCTCCTCACTTTAAAAAAAAAAAAGTTTAGTTTAATATTTTCATCTGGAAGATGCAGAAAATGACTATAATGTCAGTTTGTTTTATAGTCCCCTTTTGTAATTTTTTAATAAACATCTTATTTATGTATCATCTGATCTCTTCAGTCTAATCTTCTCCAACCTCCCAACATATAAAATATAGCCAAAATTTAGACCAAGATTCTTTGTTTTAATTGCTGCTTATATATTTGCACTGATTCACTCAGCCTTAATATATATTATGTTACAGAGTTTATGACTGTTTTTTATTTTTGATGGTGAGAACAGGATATAAGTACTGCATGTTCTTAACATCAATACAAATTTTATTCTTCTCACTTGACAAAACCCAGGGTTGTTAAGAAAGATTTACATAGAGAGAGTACACTTAAAGTGATATTAGTGTTTAACTTTATTTTATTTTTTGACTTGGACCACAGTGCTTATAACTTATTTCTGGCCCCATAAGTGCCAAGGAATCAAACCCATATCAGCAACTTGCAAGGCAAGTATCCTACCTGCTGTATTGACTCTCCAATTTGTTTTTAACTTTAAAAGAGTTTTTCCACTTCATCAAAAATCCACAATGTCCAAAATATATACATTTTATAATTGTAGAACTTTTACAATTCTCAGATTTCACGTGCAATTTCTTTGACCAGGATTTTCAGAAGGAAAATATTCAGAGACGTAGACTGTCCTTGGAGTCTTTAACTTGGCATATGTGTAATGTTAATTTGCACAGCTGCTTAACACAAGAACAAAGAACTCAGGCTTAAATTATTTATTATCCTTGATATGGAATGGCAATGTGTGCATTTGAGGTAATCAGGTATCTTGGATATTTGTGAAGTCAAAATTTCCAAAGGCAAATGAGGACCTGGAACAAAAGTCAGGATTGTCATGAACATGAAACATCTATATGCTGTCCACTTAGAGGCAAGTAAAAGAGGAGGTTAGGGAAGGGAGGAAGAACATTGGAAGAAGCTTTAATTGATTTAGTCTCTAGTCAGCTCCATTACCACCTGCAGCGAGTCTGACTCCTCCCCCACACCACTGTAATGTGTTTATTTGATAAAGTCAAGTGGTTCCTTTAAAGATAATTTAATTCCTTTTAATTAAGGGAACCTATTTTAATAGCTAGCACTTTGATACATGTAAAGCTCACAGTTACCAACATATTGAACACACTGCTCATTAGGAAACCCTTTAAAAAGTCATTTAGTGACAGTATCTCCTGCTTAGCAGATGCAAATCTGTAATTCAGACTCAACATAATTACATTATTATTCACAATCTCAAAGAGAAATATTCTAAAAGTCAAAAAAGTAGTAAGCTTTTATGAGCTATGTTACGATATAAGATCACTGATCATGGTGACCAGACTATATCTTTTCAGTAGGCAATAGACAACACGAGCTATTTCATTTTTCTTGCATTTGTAAAGCATGCATGCACTGGCAAGAATCTCACATTACCCACAAGCTTAGAAGTCAGCCTTTCATTGCTTCTGCCCTTGCCAATGATTTTAAATGCAATTACATTTATTTTATTGATGAAAAATAGAAGTCTAAGCTGAGAAGTCTAAATTAAATTTACTGACATGCTGCCTTTGCTGAATCTTTGTCTCACCCATTTGGGTTAAAGTGCACAGGGAAGGAGTTTATCTCATTACCTTGCTGATACTGGTGACTGGTGGTTATCACAGATGGTGAAGCTTTTCATCACTGAGCTGTGCAACCTGAGAGCCCGGGCAAGAGCAAAGGGGCCAGCCCAGCCTCCAGGTGGTCATTTCTGGTAATTAATGCCTTGGGGAAAGTTCCACTCTAGGCCTTCCTGAAAAGGCTCTTTCCAAAACAATTCTTTACTCTTAAACCTCTTTCCTGTCGGATATATAGCACCGTACACAGCAGAGATTTGTTGCCTAACAGAGGAGGCAATCAGAAGGTGCATACTCAGTGTCGATTTTCCTCCTGGCCTTTACTGACAAAACACAGTTATCCTTTATATGGAACCATTCAGTTTTATTGGTCCAGTTTCCCCATGGATTGGATCATCCACTTTAAGTAGGCAATTTGCATTGTATATGAAATTAAACACAGTTGATCATTGATATGCTGTGCAAAGGAATATTTGTTTAGTACTTAACAAACAGCCTAACAGCTTGTCTAGTTGCAAAGAGCTAATTGTAGCAGGCATATAAGGTTTCCCAATAAGACAGCTGTAATAATTGTTGTTTATGAAAACCAAATTGGGCTGCAGAGTTTAAGAAGAGAGAAAAGAAGGAATATTAGGCATTTGTGAAGGACTCTTAGTAAAGACAGTTTAATGTGTGTCCTAGTAAATACATCTCCTATACTCTTTATGGAAGTTCACTGAAACAGGTTTTGCTATCCTTAATTTTGCATGGAAAAATGGATTATTAAAATGGCTAAATAATTTGCAGATATTTACAGAGCCAGTTATAGACTGGGGCTATGATCTTGTTAACATAATTTGATTATTTTGCCCTGGTGGTTTTCAAACTTTAATTTGTGATGAAAACCACAGAGAAGGCACAAACATTTTTGTTTTTTTGCTTTGGGGCCACATCTAGCACAGATCAGGGTCTGCTCTTGTCTATAAGCTCAGGGATGACTCTGGTAGGCTCAGGGAACCATTCTGGGGTTTGAACTTGGATCAGCTGGTTACAAGGCAAGCACTGTACTAGCTCTGGCCTCAGTATAAACTTTTCGGCCTCACTTCAGGGCTTGTTCTTCACTCAGTCTGGACCAAAACCCAAGAATTTGCCTTCGAAACTTGTACCTAAATGATATTGATGTTGAGCATCAGGAGACCACACTTAGAGATTCAATATTATATATCATGCTGCCTCTCCTAAGAAGAAAATTGAACTCAAGGCTAATGAATGTCAAAGTTTGAATAACATTATCCTGAAAAAAAGCTTTAGTTACAATGAGTATTAAAAATAAAGGGAGCTGTTTTATTTTTGATACTTGTTAAAATGAAACATTGTTCTTACAGAAACAGCACTTAAGATTGGCAAGAATTAATCTTATAGATAATGCAGGCACCAAGTTTCAAACTTTTTAGTTTGATGTAGAAGGTATAACAATCAATTAGAAATAATGCTTGCCTTTCCAGAGTTTTAAATCTCAAGGAATTTGTTCACAAATTAGCAGGCAGAACTCTTAACAGAGTTAAACAATTCACATGAAAACACTAGGCTGGGACATATTAATTCCTATCAGCTATTAATTTTATCTTGGGGGAAATGATTTCTGAAAAGTAAGCTTATTATTCTTGCTTTCAGATATGGTATATGGCATACTAATTCTGTAATATTTTATTTTTTTAATCACACTGTAGGTAGATAATTATTTTTTTTGCTATGAGTTTCCTGTAGATAGTGAGTGTGAATTTCTTAGCTGGTATTTTCTTCTCATATTACAGTCTACAGTGGAAACCCATAGATTTGTCTAAAACCAGAGTCTAAAAACCCATAGATTTGTCCTCATGTGGGGTCGTACATAGAATCTGTGTCCAGAGTACTTAAAGAGCTGCTGCCTAGGAACCACAGAGGGTCCAGACCTCCACAAACCATAGGCTGATTTGTTTTTGATGGACAGGTTTATTCTGAATGCCTCTGAGTAGTTTACTATCTCACCTCTCACTCTCAGGATGGCACGGAGTATGAAATAGCATCTGGGATTTAGTAAAGGGGTGCATTTAGACATATTGCTTGAAATTTTATATCCACACCCAAATTTCTAAAACAGCAAATTGGAAAATTTGTCCCACCTTCCTTCTTTTCTTCCTTTTCTTCCTTCCTCCTTCCCTTCCTCCCTCTCACCTTCTTTCCTTCCTTCCTTCCTTCCTTCCTTCCTTCCTTCCTTCCTTCCTTCCTTCCTTCCTTCCTTCCTTTCTTCCTTCCTTCCTTCTTTTTTTTTTTGGTTTTGGTTCTGGGGCTACATGCTGCTGCACTCAGGGCTTATTGTGTGTAGGGTCATATATAGAATTTGTATGTACGACCTCATATGTCTCCTGGTAGGACCCTGGAGACCATATAAGGTGTCAGAGATTTTTATACCTGTTGTACTATCAGTTCGGCTCAGAAATTTCTTGTAGGGATTTGTTACATCTAAGGATAGAATATTTTCCTTGAGAGTCTTCTAAAAGTGAAGAATAAAGTACATATTATTATCACCCAGGGTATAGCCTGAATCCAGTCTGTGTAGCAAGTGTCTCCATTCAGTCCCCACCCAGAGCAGAGACATTCTCTCACAAGTGCTTTCTCTTAATTTCCTCCCACATTTTATAAATTATTCTTTCATTTAATGAGATTCTTTTTGGATACTTCAGATACCAATGACTTCATTGACCCTGGAAAATGTGCATTTTAACTTGGTATCTTTGAGCTTTACGACATAGGCAAAATTATTTTTAGTATAGATTTTGTGTTTCCTGGGAGAGTAATTAAATTACATTTGTCTTGAACTTGCTCTGTTGTTCACAGAAGTGCATGAAGTCATACCATATTTTTGTTCATTTTATAGCTTTTGAAACCAATAATTAGTGCTATTAGTTTATTAGGTTGTATAACTTGTGTGTCCAAATTCAAGGTGTCGAGATGAGTCTCTTAGTCAAAATGCAGAAGCAATTCTTTCCTTTTCCTGTGTTGCAGATTAAGTTGTCATCCATGACTTTTATTTGTGTTGAATGCTACCCTTACTGTCTATTCAAATGATACCTGCAGTTAACATAGGGCCTCAGTGCCTTATTGGATTGTGTATATAATCTCAACTGAGTCTTCTCATGCCTAGGCCCTATATGGGGCAGGAGTTACCATGGTCACTGGTCACTGCAGGGGAAGCCTGGGTGGAAATTGAAGAACAAGGGAAATACGGAGCAAGCAGTGAGATCTGCCACAGAATCAGGGTATTTGGGAGCTAAGACCTCACCTAATAGTTTCTGTTTTCCTGATATATGTGCTATGGTCCATATATGTGCCATGTTAGGTCCATCACCTAAGAAATAACAGATTCAAAGATAAATTCATGAACTATTTTAAGAGAGCAAGTGCATAGTGTTAAGACTCATCTTAAAATAAACATCAAAGCCCCCCAAAAAACAACAGTAGAATTTATAAAAATTTAAGTCACAATTCATCAAGTTGGCATGGAAGACAGAAATTTCAGAGTTTGAAATCTAACATGATCATATGTAGGATCCCAAAGATGATTCCCCTCCCCTTCTCATTGTCAGGTAAACACCATCTTATTCAGCAAAGACCATAGGACCTAAACAAATTCATCAGGAATCAAAAGCCACCTGCTTTAGGAAGGTTTTATTCCTCCTACCCCCCCAAGTAAGAGGAATCCTTCTGGAAGCTAAGACCAATACCCATCATGCAGTAGTGGGACAAGCTAATCATACTTCCTTGACTTTTAATATCACATTATGCTTTGCGTTATGTAGCCTGCATAATATTATCTATGTGAAAGCATATTGTATGAATTATGCTGATGTGTCATTATTATAACTTTAACAAGAAAAGTTTCCCTATTATAATGACCAGGAAACTTTCTCCCTTGCTTATTAACTAGGCTTTTCTGAATCTAAGCTTCATCTTGACCTCATGATCCCTGGCCTCAGATGGCGGCCACCCACGAATGTGACAGCCACTTTCCCAGGCTGTTAGGCAGGTGTCCTCTCCTTGAATTGGAGGCTGATATACAGTCCCTATCCATTCTGCTTTTATAATTTAATGACAAATTTCCCTCTTAAGTCCATGTTCAAATTTCAGGCAAGGAAAGAAAAGTAAATTCACCACCAGACCGGCACGTTTCCCATTACCCTTAATAAAACATATTCCACAGTGAAGAGTGACATTCTGAAAGAACAGACCTTTCAGCAGACTGTCTCTGTGCCATTGTGCATAACTGAAACCTTCAGGTCACAAAGGGAGATCCGGGAAAGTGGATTAGTATGTAAACCAAATGAGGTGCCTTAAATGATGGATTTTAAGTCTTATTTTGTGATATTGATTTCACAAAATTAATAATTGTTTTGAAAGCAATTATTCCAGAAATGAATTTATATTCACAAGGCCTTCCTCTCTTTTCTCTTTAGAGAAATAACAAGTTTTGTTCTTAAGAAGTTCTCTTTTAACAATGTGACAAATTAATTTGTGGAATAAATATTTGTTATAAGAGCATGATGTAGAAATGATGCATAGAAACAAAAAAAGTATTTCCCCAAACACATAGGATGCCTCAGCTCTCCTCTGGCTCCTGACTTAGAAATGCCAGTGGTTTGTTTCGTGTTTCTCAGAACACATTAAAATTCATATATGTAACCGTGGCTTATTTTAACCTGAAAGAAATAAAAGCACTCTTAATATATAAGCAAATCACTGCAGCTAAAAGCTTCGGGATTTAATTACCACCCTGTTCTGAGCACACAACAGGCTTCCACCTCAGATGGGAACCAGAGGAGCAGAGCTTAGGGGATTTGAGCTGGTCTCCTGAGGACAGGGTCCGGCAGTAATCCCACATCCTTCTGGAAGTATCTATTGTGTATCACTGCAATCAGTGTAATTTCCTTAGAGAGGATAACAAAACATTATCTTAAAACTCCAAATATTCGGGACAACATTACAGACAGTCCATTTTAAAGCCCTAGGCCTTAGATCTCACCTAATGGACTGTCAGAAAGAAATATTGAGCTTCATTTATCAACTGGCAACTGGCTAAGAACATTTTGAGAGCATTGTCTTTAGAGAGGGAAAGTTCATTGAAAAAAAAAAAGCTCCATGATTGTGTATTTTTAAAATTTTTTAAAGCATTTTAAAAAACAACTTTAAATGAGTAGAGATGCCTCTGATGAGTCAGGGAGCAAAAAAAGATGGTTATGTGATGGACGTGTATGATGTGTGTGTGTGTGTGTGTGTGTGTGTGTGTGTGTGTGTGTGTGTGAGCGTGCGCAATGACTTAACTTTATCATTTTTTTCCTTTCTGGACCCACGGGTCCTGATGTTATTAAGAGAAAATTTCTATAGATTCTGAAATAATCCATTGATTAGAGAAATTTACATCTGTATGGCTTTATAAAAGTATGTATTAAAGAGAGTGCTTAGAATTGGTTCCTGTCATTTATCTTGCCTGCATGGGAGAAGAAGAAGAGCCAGAGGAAGATAAATTCTAAATGACAGCTTTTGAGGATGGTGGCAGAGTCCCAAGAATGATGTTAAGAGTCAAGCTGCATTTCTGAAAGAGCAGGCAGGTCCATCTACTCTGGGATGCTGCCAAAGGAGAATCATTTCAAAATTTGCCTTGAACCATTTACTAGTTGAATGAGGTTTACCTGCTTGTGGCCACACAGAAAATAATTGTAAACTAGGACAAATAAATATGTTGTGGAGGTGAGATCATCATCTTTTCGCAAATGTCTCTGACTTGAATACTAGACAAGTCTTCTTCCTTTAGCACTGGGGATGGAGGAAAGGAATAATAACCATAGAGTCCAACTTTATATAAAGAACTGATTGATGTACTCCCCCCCACCAACATCCCCCCCACATACACAACCCACACACACACTCTCCAGTGATTGGAGCTCTGGACACAAAATTTAACCTAAACATGGCAATCTCAAATTTTTCAAGCATCAATTATGTATGAGAACTCACATTACACACCAGTATCTCTCTTCCAAACTACCTGTCCTGACCTTCTCTTCTCTGACCTAACCAACATATAGACACTTCCTTAGACGTGGCCTCTTCTCTTCTTTGGCTTTTGGTACATGCAATCTGAGGCATGGATCAATTGTGATTGTCTTATAATTTTCACCCTCTTCTATGTGGTCTAACTTTCATAAACATATATTTATTTCTTCCATAAACCCTTCCATAATTTGAAGAGTATGTTAAAAATAAATTAATGGAATAAGTAAAAATAAAGATGCATAAGATAAATGTTAAAAATCATTTAATTTGGGGACTGGAGAGATAGCACAGCTGGTAGCAGACTTGCCTTGCATGTGTCTGACCCATGTGTTTGTGTTTGATCCCTGGCACCCCATATGGTCACCTGAGCCCTGCCAGGTGTGTTCTCTGAGTGTAGAGTTAGAAGTAAGTCCAACACAAAGACAACCAAAACAAACACAATCATTTCCTTTGGGATCTTTCTCTGCTCATACCAGAACTGCCTTCCTCAGGAAATATCACTTCAGAAACATGTTACTACATTTCTTACAACCATTAATAATGCAAAATAATCATTGACTTATTTAAGCTTCACACATTCTTAATCCATATCTCTCAGCCATTAGCTAGTTGGCAGCATCAAGTGTACCTCATCGAGAGGATATACATAGATGAGGAATAAAATTGATGTGAATGATGAGGTGGCCATCCACATTAAGAAGAGATAGGTTACTTAGCTTGCTACTATTTAAGCATAGCATAAGAGAATTTTATATTTAGGTTACAGAGATGTTCTGGATCACATGGATTGCTTCAATGTTTCAATAATCTACTAAAAATTAATAGAAAAATAAAAGTTTTATATGATTTATATAGCTTAAGGACTGGAGCAGTAGCACAGCGGGTAGGGCATTTGCCTTGTACTTGGCCAACCCAGGATTGATTCCTTCGTCCCTCTTGGAGAGCCCAACAAGCTACCAAGAGTATCCCACCCACATAGCAGAACCTGGCAAGCTACCCATGACCTATATAATATGCCAAAAACAGTAACAAGTCTCAAATGGAGACTTTAGTGGTGCCTGCTCAAGCAAATCGATGAACGGCAGTGCTACAGTGCATACAGCTTTAAGAGTGGTATACTTCATCCTTTAAAGAAACTTCTCTGAACCTCAGCCTTGACTGAATCCTCAGAAAACTCAGGTATGCAGGATTTTGTGGCTGAGAACTCTAAGTTCAACAAAACCAGCAACAGGGATCCTTTGCCCATCTCCCCCTGTTTCCTGCAACTCAGCATTCACACCCATAAGCCAGACAATCTCATCATCGGCTATGATCCAGAGTCCCATGTCCTCTCTCAGAAGGGAGCATAACACGACACTTGCCATAACCATGCCACTGGACCCCGAGCCAGGCTGTTTCATTTGGGGATCCCCAGTGGGGGCGGATGAGACCTCTCCCTGCCCCAAGGGACCCAGCCCTGGCAGCACAAAACCTCCAGAACTCAACCACCGCCAGGTCCATGGCCGCTCCCCACACACTCGGGCAGAGCCTCACCCATGTTCTTGCCAAGCAACACTCCACAGGACACACCCTACCCATACTCCAAGAGTACCAAACCACATTTGATTGGGTTCAAAGAAGTAGCAACCAATCTTAGAGGAAAATATTCTTTTTTTACAGATATATTTATAAAAGTACAAAAGGCTCAATCTTTAACAACATATTAGTTATCTATTATAGAAAAGCTTAATAGCCTCTAGGTGAAATACATCAATCTTTGTACTCTTTCCTCTAAGGAAATTTTTTGTAGCATTTTCAGCGTTTTTTCATAACAATACAAAATATTATTTTGGTTCTGCCTTGGGGCAGGAGTTGGGGTTCGAGATGGAAACCGAAATATGGTGGTGGGATTGGTGTTTGAATATTAAATATAATCAAATATTGTGAACTACTTTATAAAATTTTTAAAAATATTTTAAAAATTAAGAAACTCTGAAAATTTATATAAACACTACATTATGCTAATATTTCTGGAGACTATAAAAGTATTAAACACATTTTAAATTATTTCCCGATATGTGACTTCTTGCTTATTAGAGCAACTTAGCTTAACATTTGTGAAGGATTTATCCCCCCTCTTTCTTAGCTGACTTATCTGGAAAACAAGTGATTGCAATCTAAGAATTTCAAAGTTGCTTATAATTAAATATTAAGTGTTCCAAACATAAAATATAAAATACTGGACTGCTTCTTTTAATCTCATGGTTTAAAAGAGGGTTTGACTATTTTTCCTGAACAGATAGAGTTTGAACAAACATCTTCCAAGTAGTAAATTCTCAAACCAATAAGGAACATCTTCTCTCAATACCCATTAAAATGGTTTCTCTTTAATCCTGCCAGAATTAATCCTGCAATCTTGCCAAGGTAGTAGAATGTTCAGCTGAATTTATTGTTGTGTCAGCAGCAAATTGATCTTTTAACTGATGATAAAATATTTTTCTATGCCCCAAAAACTAATTAACTAAGGAATTTGATTTTATTTTGAAATGGGGAAGATATATATGCATTAAGATCACAATGAGAAGCTAAAATGTAATATGGAAATTTAGCAAGTCTGTAATAAAATTTAAAAGGGCTGATACATGTTTTTAGCAGGTCTAGAGGCATCTAGAAGTCAGTGGTCATGACTCACTTGGGAAGGATTGGCAAGACCTGAGACAGTTCACACTGCACATGGCTCAGTTGAGTCAGACAGCCAGTGTGTTTGGGGACCAGTCTTGCTTTCTGCCCTGCTTACATCTGGATAATCATTAAGTTTCCTTCAATATTCTAATTGATTCAGTTTGTATGTTATAGCCAAAGGCTTCTACTTTTCTAGTCTATTCCATTCTCCTTGGGGATTAACTTGACATTTTAAGACAACATTGATAGTTCCAGCTTTTTAGTCTGACCCATTCATTTGCCAAGAAACTTGAGTTTGTGCTCATAATAAAGGTTGTTTCAATTGCTGCAACAGAAACATGAAGAACAATAGAGTACATTCTGAAATGAAATGTCCAAATATATTGAATTTCTCTATTCCCAATCAATCAAATGAAGAGAATCCTCTAGAGAAGGGTGAACTGACAGCTTTCTCTTATTCAACATAGTCCAAACCAAATATCACATTGTTCAGTAGAATAAAAAGAAAAGCCTATTGATTTTTTTCATGAGAGTGTGAAGTGAGCTAATAATTTTGCTCAACTTGTCAGTTAACCTGAACAAAGGTAATATTTTCAAACTTATCTCTTAAAATATTATATCAGAGGAGTCAGTAGAGAAAATAGAAATATTCTAAGTATATAAAATGGCTACTTTTTAAATAAAGAGAAGGTACTTTGAAAAAAATACATATACTGCTGATACAGCTCACATTTTCATATTTTCTAATAATGGATTAGCTGCCCACTCATAATTTATCTCTGTATATGTATTCATATTTTTACTTTTTTTCTTTAAAAGAACATTCAATAGACATTTGATATAACATTCAATAGAACAGTATATTTTGTACAACACAGAGATTTTAGATTTTTATTTTCTCTGTGAATCTAGCATATGGCATACTGTCCTGTGTAAAGTGGCAATTAGAAAATAAACATATGAGCATAAAAACATTGAATATAAAGAGGAATGATTTTGTAAAATCACACTAGCTCATTTTCATTTAGTGATTAAAAGTTTGGGTTTCTTAAAGCATACATAAAAACAATGTTAACTATTAACACTGTGACCTTTTAAGCATTAGTTTTTTAATATATAACAGAAAGGTAATTATAGTGTTTTCAAGATCTTCATGAGACTTAAACCTGAATTATCTTTCGAAATTTCAGAGGACTGCTTATCCCATAGCAAGTGCTCAGTGAATGTTAGTTATTAGTATGGATCTTTTGAATATCATATTTTACCTCTGTTTACAAAATATAAAGATCTTTGACAATGACACTTGGCTTTGAATTCTAGCTCTGCCTTTTCTAGAAATAAGAGTAGTTGGGCTTTCTTCCCTGTGCATATTATAGAACAGAGATATTAAAATAAATCAGCTTTGTTGTGAGAATGAAATGAAATGATATTTGCAAAGTGTCTAAAGCATCTTAGCACAATAGGTAAATTGCTTTTCATTTAGCTAAGTCAACGATTTTTTTTTGCTTTGTTTTGCTGTCATTGTCACTGTCATCCCATTGCTCACCAATTTGCTCGAGCGGGCACCAGTAATGTCTCCATTGTGAGACTTGTTGTTACTGTTTTTGGCATATCGAATACGCCAGGAGTAGCTTGCCAGGCTCTGCCTTGGGGGCGAGATACTCTTGGTAGCTTGCCAGGCTCTCTGAGAGGGGCAGAGGAATTGAACCCCGGGTCGGCTGCGTGCAAGGTGAATGCCCTACCCACTGTGCTATTGCTCCAGCCCCAGTTTTGCTGTATAGAAAATATATAATTCACCCAAAAGACTTTCAGAAAAAGTAGATTTGAGGACCATGAATGATAGATAAAATCATATTTTGTACTAGAGTGCAATGACTAAAACTTGTTTTTATATAGATCAAAAATAGACCTGCCACTTGTTCAGATCATTTTATCATTCTGGAAAAGTCTTTTCAACCTTAATATTCAGGTCCTTATTTAAGTGGGGCTGCGAGGCTAGAGATTTGCGGGCAGACAGATCAGAAAACTGCAAAACCCATATGTCTTGTGCTCGTCCAATATTTCTTTTACCTATGAATATTGACTCAGAAGACATATAGGAAAGGGGTCCCAAGAAGGAAAACTTAAAGTTCATGTGGCTGTCACCATGAACACACATGTCTACCTGTTTCTTCTATTTGTTTTTGAATAAACACTTTCATTGGCTTTACTATCTAATTGGGTTTTTTTGGAGACCACAATTAAGAGTTCACTAGTGTGTCATTGTATTAAATCTTTAAGGCACAAGAATTATGTCTGATAACTGTCTTTCATCTTCTATACATAGCAGCGAACAAATAAATAATTGCTCATCAATGACTGAACAATTTGTGTTTTATTGCTGAGAGCTGCTGAAATGAGAAATTACTCAACATGTCCAATAAACTTGTCTATGAAAGCAAGTAAAATCTTGTAATGCTTAAAGCTGGGTAAAGTTTTTATGGGATAAAATGCTTTTAAATTGCTGTATGCATCAGTTTCTCATAAAGGAATATTTGGTTGCAGGTATGTTGATGGGGTGCTTTATTGCTCTACAAGATGGCCTAGAAGAAACACAGAGAAATGTTCCAGAGAATACAGAAAGAAACATAGACTTAGAATCTCTCCAATTAATTTGAATATTGTAGAAAACAGTTATTTATCTTCCTTGTCTCTGTATGTATATCCCCATTGTTCTGGAATTTGATGAATGTGCTATTGGAAATATTTAATGTTTTCATTTTAAAAATGTATCATCTTGATTCAGAATCCAGAACACACTTAATAGAAAAAAATTATTTAGATTTAGCACTGTACTTCAGCAAGTATTTTGGTAAAACCCTATTTCTGTAGGTGTTTCTTTCAACTTCGTGATTACATTGCTTTAACAATTTATACTTATTAAAATTCTAATTTATACTAATAAAGGATTATAATTAAATTTTTTAGTTGCCAATTCTCATATTGGCAAGACTAAAATATTTACAAGAAATTCTACTATCTATACTAATAATAAAATATGAGATTTCAAAATAAGATTACTGGAAGCAATTTGAAAACAAGTTCTACTGATGATTTTCTGTTTTTCTTGAGACATTTGCAAGACTTACTTGACTTGAAATTTTTGATATATCTACTTCTTTATATATTAAAATATAGGTATAGAATGTGGAACTCTACAGAACAACTCTAAGCTTAATTCTCCAACTTCACTCTGTTAAATGCATATATTGATTCATAATTGGGTTTGAATTTTTGATTTTGTTTTTGGGCCACACACAACTGTACTTACTCCTGACTCTACTCAGAGATCACTGCTGGCAGGTTCTGGGGTTTCTGTGGGTTGCTGGGGATCAAACTCAGGTTGGCAATTGCAAGGCAATCGCTTTGTCCCCAATTGTGTTAATTAAAAAAAAAAAAACTTTTGTGATTTTACCGTACTTGTCAAATTAATGTATTTGATAGTCACAGATATTGGTTCTCATTACTTTGCTATTTTGGTAGTAATTTTAATGGGAATTTAGTCTTAGTCACAGCACTAAATTTACATCACTTTTATACTGTTATGTTAAATTGCCATAATATAATATCACTGAATAGGCTTTCAACGACATTTAGAGACACATATTGTTTATGACTTAATTGGATAGTCAGATAAGCTTATGCTTTAGAAATATTTAATAATTTACAGGAACTAAGAACTGAGTTACCAAATATAAACTATAATGCTCCTAGTTACCTGCAGTTCTACAGTCTACTGAAAAGTTCTATTTAAAGAATCTTTTAAAAATGGCCCTGACTTCTCTGGCATATTGACATTTTAATATTATGCTGAAATATACTACTGCTAAACTCTGGTGTTAGAAGAATTTACTAAATTTAAAAGGCAAAATTGTTCCAATATCAATCTGGTAAATTAATTTATCATTTTAAAAGCTTCTGAATTGGTCATAATATAACAGTAACCTAAGAATTTCAAATTCCTTTGGATATAATCTCCAGAAGACACCTGGAAAGTAAGTTTCAACCATTCCTATTCAAGGTAGGCAGGTGACAGGCAAGTACCCAGCAGCTAAATATGAATACTATCCCCTTAATCTGTACCTGATAGGAGAGTCACATACCAGTAATGAATTTTATAATCACTAGTGAGATATTTTATATAGTCACCAATGAGTTGTTTTATAGAGTCACTAGTGAGATGTTTTTTCTGTTTAAATTATTATTGCAAATTATATAAGTAACATTTGTTCAGGCATCTCTTAACTATGTCAACTGCAGATATTTGAAATAATTTGTTATTTCTATTTGATCCAGAACAATTTACATGGGAATAACATAAACGATGAGGAGGAACTCACGGCTACTTCTCCCGGAAGGGAACATAAAACGAGTCCCCCATAACCATGCCACTGATGTCGGTGGGCCCCACGGGTGACTTTCGTGAAGCGGGGAGGAGAAAGACGGTCACTTTCTCTCCAACCGCCTCAAACACCCGGGACCCAGGGTTACTGGGTTCTTGTCTCACTCGCGGAAAAGAATTTCAGGAGTAGACAAGCAGTGAAGTAACAGACTTTATTTAGAAGGTCTTAGGGAAGGAGGAAGAGATAAGTGGAAAAGGAAAACCAGTAGGAGTAATGCGCTCAAGAAAGAACGCGGGCTCCTCCAAAGATGGAGAGCGCCTTGAATGGACTATTGGGCTGTTTTTTATAGGTTCTTTACAGCCTGCCCCCACCCACATGCGGTTTCTTTCCTAGTATACCAGGGAGGTTGGGAGTGGTGATAGCCTTCTTTGGGGAACCTCCTGGGGAGGGGCCTATTATCCTCAGAGTCTGTTGAAGGTCTTAACGGTGCGGTTCCTGTGTCCACAGGGTGGGTCAGTCTCAGGATTCTCCTCCCCGGAGACTTTGATGATCTAAGTTTCATTGCCAGGGGCCTTTCCCTACCTACCTGCCTACATCACCACTAGATTCCACAGCAGGGGTGTCCCAGGGGAGCAGGTGAGAGCACTTTCTGCCCCAAGGGACCCAGTCCCGGCAGCCAACCCTCCACTACCCCACAACCGCCACACTCCAGGCCACTTTCCACACGCTAGGGCTGAGCCTTACGCATGAACAAAGTCCCACAGAACCCAGGTCATGCGAAACTTTGTGATCTTGGACTCTGGGCTCAACAGGACCCGGGAGCAGAGTTCCTCTGCCTGCTTCCCCCAGTCTCTGGCAACCCAGGGTGTTGCATGAACGTTCGTGCAATTGGAGGCGCTGAGATAGGAATGCAGAAGAAATGCCTTGATTGGAGGACTAAGGCTCGCTCTGGCTCTTAGCAAAGGCAGAGGGCCTCGTGGACTTCCTTTTTTTGATCATGGGAGCTCTAAAGGAAGCAATATAGTGCCGTCACCAAAGGCATCAAAAGATGTTACAGGGAGAACATTGAGACAATGGAAACGTATTGTTTCCTTATATGGGTAGGCCTATAGTCTCGGGAAAAGAATACAGAACTGAGAAGGAAAGATACAAAACCGAAACTGAAACCTACAGGCACCTGGATACAAAACCAAAACTGAAACCTTCTTCAGGCACCTGGATTTACATCCCAAAGACAAAGCTGGGCCCTGCACCTGAAATCTACAATTTACAATATCAAAGGTCAGGCCTGGCTAACACCATCTGCATGTCAAAGACCAGCCAGGCTTCTGTGAGAGAAGGAAAAACTGCTCTTTTCAGTATTCTGAAATTATTTTTCTGAAGGCAGCTTGAAGGGGGAAAATGTTCAGCTTCATCCAAACCAGTCAGGACACACAAGAAATCTCGCCCATTTTCATGGGTCCCTATGTTCCTGTCCGTAGTACGGTACAGTATACATGGGCTCGCCCTGATTGCTCAGTCCAGCCCCAACACCAGGGGTCACACCCATAAAACCACCTCCTGCCAGCACCAGATAATCTCCTCATCGGCCACCCTCCAGAACTCACGGCTGCTTCTCCCGGAAGGGAGCATAAAATGAGGCCCCCCATAACCATGTCACTGGACTCCACGCCAGGGGTAAGAACCCTCCCTGCCCCAGTGGACCCAGCCCCGGCAACCGACCTCCAGTACCCAACTGCCGCCATGTTCCAGGCTGCTTTCCATATGCTCGGGCCCAAGTCTCACGCGTGAGTGAACATATTCCTGGACCACTTGGAAGCTTCACAGCCACGTGACACATCATCATAAAGGGAAATATATATATGCGCCTCTCAGAGAGTCTAGAAAGCTACCGAGAGTATCTTGCCTGCACAGAATAGCCTGGCAAGCTCCCCGTGGTGTATTCAATATGCCAAATACAGTAACAATAATAGGTCTCATTCCCCTGACCCTGAAAGAGCCTCCAAACTTGGAAAAAACAAATAAGGAGAGGCTGCTAAAATCTCAGGGCTGAGACGAATGGAGACGTTACTGGCACCACTCGAGTAAATCAATAAACATCGGAATGACAGTGATACAGTGATAACATAAACAGGATCTGTCCAGAATGTTTAATTAGGAAACACTTGAAATGTGCATAATTGTATACCAGATACCCATACTCAGATGACTAGACATTGCTTTATAGCTATAGTTGTCAGAACTTGTCTTCTCTAATCCGTAATTTGAAAACCCAGTTCCCTCAACAACAACAACAAAAAGCAAAAACAGGGCCTTTGCCCTGGGGTTTGGTCATGCTGGTGGAGCCAGTGGAAACATTATTACAAAGAGTCCCCACAGTGATCTGTCATCCTTACCCAGGTGAGGTTTTAACAAGAAGGTGCCAACTATGAACTAGAAAGAGGCTCTTGCAGTATTTAACCATGCTGAAGACTTAGTCTGAGATGTCCTCCCTCCTGAACTTTGAAGAATAAGTTTCTGTTATCTATAACTCACCCAGTGCCATTTTGTCATAGTAGCCCAAACTAAGATATCTATAAAAAGTGCAAAATGTTTCACCAATGCGTTCTGATCTTTTTCTGATGCTCCATTTTTTCTTTCCTCTTTCTTTTCTTTGTTTTCCCACGAGGTGATATCACTATCTCTAAATTTGTAATTTACTCCAGAAGTGACTTTGAGGTCTGGGGAGAAGGATAGCTTGTCTCGTACCTCTCATGCCCAGGGCTTATTCCTGGCAGCACGTGGCAGACACTTTGGTGTTGGATATTTGAACCAGGATTAACCATGTGTAAGGCAAGTGCCTTATTCTGTGTATCTACTTTCTTGCCAGGGAAATGATTAATGCTTTAAAAATATCAGATAAAAAAGGCATAAAAACTAATTGTTTCATATAGTTTGTTTTAATAAATACATACTTTTGTAGCATAAATTAAGAAGCATAAGTTATTGTTTCATATAGTTCATTGTTTTAATACATATTATTTGTAACAAATAAAAAGGCATAAGAATAATTGTTTCAGGTAGTTTGTTGTTTTATGTTACATATTATTTGTAACATAAATATCATCAACTTTGTTTTTGAAAAGTATTTGCTTTAGAATATATAGATCAATTAATTTATTTTAGAATGGATATATTAAACTTGATTTCTCTATTTCCTTACTGATTGGCACATGATTAACAATTTCCATTCTATATTCTTGAACTGGAATTGCCTTATCAATGGGTATATAATTTTTGCTACCCTCAAAAGTGCTTTACCCTCTTATTTGTGGTGAATAAAATAAAATCTTATCTTACATCACATCCTGAACTGTAGGATAACATTGGTTTGTCGTTTCTCTCTGGCCTCAGGGAGCTTAGGTTTATTGGATTACACTGTTCACATGCTTCAGAGGCACTGCCATTCCTCTGTGTTTACCTTTAGCTTCTCTATGCTCTGCTTTCCCAACAGGTTAATTCACCTTCCCCCACCCCATGCAGTACCTGTTACTTTTAAAGTCAAATTTCTCAGAAATATCTGATTTTGTATTCGTAAGTGAAATATTGTTTTTCTCCTTATGTCCCTTTGCACAGTTTACTTCAGAGCAATATTCTTTTTGTATAGACACAGGAAGACAGTTAAAGACAGTTAATGCTTTTGTAACTCGGGAGTTAATTGACTCCAAATGGTACACACTCCTGGGCAGCTGTTCTCTCGATTTAAGCCTCAGTTGCCCTTACTTCCTAGCACCCCAAAAGCAGGGTCTCGAACAGGGACTGGATGGACCCAGGGCAAGCTGTGAGTTATCCTGACATTGAAATGGACCAGGCCACGTGCCATAATACTTACCTATAAGTTTAGAGCACAATCATGGACAAATTCTGTCATGATCCAAAGAGTAACAACTGAATTAGCACCCTACTAAGGTTAGGCAAGACTAATCTGGCCTGAGCACTGTAGTCTGAGATCTATAGCGAGATGTCCCCAGGAGAGCCACCCTACGAGTGTATCTCTTACTGTGGCCATACAAAATTACGAGAAACATTAGTTAAAAGTAAGTAAGTCTAAGATGGTTGTTGGAATAAGGAAAGGAGAAACACACCTCTAGATGGCATTTGGCCCTTGAGCTGATCTCAGAGCTGCAGGAGATCTTAGAAAAGCTTCTCTCAGAAGAAAGGGCTTTTGTATGTTGATTGTGCTACTTCACCTGCATGTAGTTGCTTGGAGGTTGGGTGGGAGACAAAGTCTTCGAGACAGAGCAGGAAAGACTAGCACAGTGTTGGGGGGGACAGGAAAAGACAGGAATGGGGGCAGTGTGAGACTGGAATGGGGCACTTAGTGAGACTGGAACAGATGTGTGGGAAGAATGGAATAAACGGCAACTGATCACCAACCAGCCTGGTGGCCCTGTTCCTTCATTCATGCATCAGTTGGCGGTGGCAGCAGGCCAAGATGCGATAGCAGCTCATGGCCACCACCCAATGCATGTGGCAAGTGAGAGGGACCACACCACCACCACCACTCACTTATTTATTTTGTAAACACACACACACTAAACAAGTCAATTTTTTTGGTGTGCAGTATAATTGTCTTAATTTCTATTTCTGAAAATTGAACCCATGAGGACCATTTAATTATTTTAAGTGATATTACATAATTAAACAGTAAAATAATAATTTCAGGTTTGTTGCAGAATAAACGGGAAAAGAGAGGGCAATAAAAAAGAAAAAGTACCAAAATATTTTTAATTTTACACTCTTTTTTATACTTACTGGATGCATAGCAAATGATTAAACCAAAATATTATAAAGGGTAGTGCTGGAGCCAGAGTGATAGTAAAATGGGGAAAGTTTTCATCTTAATCCATAAACCCACTATTTGATTCTTGGCACCATAGATGGTTCTGTGGGTCCACCAGGAGAGACTAACAGCACAGTCACAGATAAAGGATCTTTAAAGCACTCATCAACAGTATATTTGATAAAATAGCAAGCTAATTAGGAAGTCAGGCAACAGAAATGATCCAAACTAAAACAAAATGAGTAAACTGAAGTGTTTGGTTCATGACTGTGTGTGTGTGTGTGTGTGTGTGTGTGTGTGTGTGTGAGAGAGAGAGAGAGAGAGAGAGACAGACAGACAGACAGACAGACAGACAGACAGACAGAGAGAAAGAGAGAGAGAGGCTTTCAAGAGATATGGATAGAATTAAACATTCTAGCATATATTTAATTAGCATTCTAGAAAGGAAAAAAATGATATGAGCAGAAAAAAGTACTTTAAAAGTTAAGAATTTTTTTCAAAATCTATGATATGATAGACATCAAACCCCAGACTTAGCAATTCAGAGAATATTGGGGCCAGAGCAATAGTACAGTGGGCAGGACACTTACCTTGCACACAGCCAACGGGGGTATAGGAGTGATCCCTGAATACTGTCAACTAGGAGTAAACTCTAAGGACTGCCAGATGTGACTCAAAAATAAACAAAAAAAATTCAGAGATTATTAAAAAGGATTAAATCAACACACATAATAACACACACATACACACAGAGACATATCTGCTGATATGTCTCTGTGTTTTCAAACTGATGAAAACAAACGACAGACTGAAAATCTGGGGAAAAGTCAGCATCATGTATAGAAGAGCATAGAAAAAATTTATGGGGAACTTCTTTTCAGAAGTCAAACACAACAAGAAGCAGTAGTTAAAAGTGTGAAAAAACAAAAATGCCTTCCAAAACAGACTGTGCATAATGTATATAATTTTGAAAATTTAATAAAAACTGAATTTCAAAGAAATTCCCTGAATATTCATGTCAGTAGGCTTGCACTACAAGAAAGGTGTAGGCAGAAGGAACATGTGGGAAGAAGGAACATATTCATGAAAAACTCAGACTGTACAAAGAAATGTAGAACGCTGGAAAAGGATTAAATAATACATAATTTATTTATTTTTTAATTGATAAATGATATTGGCTTTATAAAGTAAAGATATCAAGATACATTTTCTGCTAATAGAATATTAAAAAATAAAACATATAATTATCCTATTAAATTAAGGATCATGTTTATCCACATTGTAGAATGTGTCAGAGTTTTATTCCTTTGTATGGCTGTATAATATTTTACTCTATGTATCTACCTTATTTTGTTTATCTATTCTTCAGTGAATACTAGTTGCTTATTTCTTGTAACTATTATACTCTAAATGTGGATAATATAAATATTTGTCCAAGACTGTGCTTTCAATTACTTTGAAAGTAGAATTGCTGGTTTGCATGTTAATTTTATTTCCAATTACTTGACAAACTCTCCTGTCACTTTTCTGCGATAACTATATTATTTTACATTTCTGCTGACGGTGCACAGTTTCAATTTCTTCATAGCCTTATCAGCAATTATTTCCTGTTTGCATAGTATCTTATCTGTGTGAAGTGGTATCTCTTTGTGGTTTAAATCTTCGAGTTCAAAATAATTAGCATATGGGGCTTGTTTCTGTTGCTTATTAACTAGTTGAAAATTTTCTTTAGAGAAATAATGGTACAAATATTTTCTACATTTGTTTTGTAATGATTTTGTTCAGTTGATCCAGTAAATAAGTAGTTTATTCTGAAATATTAACCAATTATCAGATAATGATCTATACATATTTTCTTCTATTTTGCAGTTATTTATATTGTTGATGGTGCATTTTTATCTAATATTAGTATTACATTTTGTATCTTTAAAATATTTTGTATATTTAAAATTACCTATTTTCCTTGTTGTTGCTTGTACTTTTCATGTTGTAGCACAACAGGTAGGGCGTTTGCCTTGCTCGCAGTCGACCAGGGTTCGATTCCTCCGTCCCTCTCGGAGAGCCTGGCAAGCTACTGAGATTATCCCGCACTCATGGCAGAGCCTGGCAAACTACCCATGGCATATTTGATATGCCAAAAACAGTAACAATAAGTCTCACAATGGAGACGTTACTGGTGCCCACTCGAGCAAATTGATGAGCAATGGGATGACAGTGACTGTGATACAGTCATTAAAGAAATTATGACAAATACAAATCTAATACCATTATGTTTTTCTTTATTGATTTTTCGCTCTTTCTTTGTGCTTTATTATTTTTTTATTAGTGAATCACCATGAGGTACAGTTACATACTTACAACTGTTCGTGTTTGCGTTTCAGTCATACAACGATCGGTTACCCATAGCTCCACTAGTGCCTATTCTCCACCACCAATGATCCCAGTATCCCTCCCACCCCCCTACCCTCTCCCCCTCCCCACCCCGCCTCTGTGGCAGGGCATTTCCTTTTGTTCTCTCTCTCTCCTTTTGGGCATTGTGGTTTGCAATAGAGGTATTGAGTGGCCATCTTGTTTGGTCTATAGTCTATTTTCAGCAGCTCCTAACCCAAGCAAGTCCTCCCAGCACCCTTTACTTGGTGTTCCCTTCTCTGTCTGAGCTGCCTTTTCCTACAGCATATGAAGCCAGCTTCCAAGCCATAGGGCAAACCTCCTGGTCCTTATCTCTACTATTCTTGGGTGTTAGTTTCCTATTGTGTTACTTTGTATTCCACAGATGAGTACAATCTTTCCATTTCCCTCTCTTTCTTACTCATTTCACTTAACATGATACTTTCCATGTTGATCCACTTATAAGCAAATTTCATGACTTCATGTTTTCTAATACCTACATAGTATTCCATTGTGTAGATGTACCAGAGTTTCTTTAACTAGTCATCTGTTCTTGGGCACTTGGGTTTTTTTCCAGATTTTGGCTATTGTAAAGAGTGCAGCAAAGAACATACAAGTGCAGATGTCATTTCTACTACACTTTTTTGCCTCCCCAGGGTATATTTCCAGAAGTGGTATTGCTGGGTCAAATGGAAGCTCAATTTCTAATTTTTTAAGAAGTGTCCATACTGTTTTCCAAAAGGGCTGAAGCAGTCGGCATTCCCACTAGCAGTGAGTGAAGGTGAATCCCTTCCTCCCCACATATACACCAACACCAGTTGCTTTTGTTCTTTTGGATTCTTTGTGCTTTAATATGATACTTCACATTGCTTGATAGTCTAGTTTGCATACAACCAACCTATATTCCACACCTGGTAGGGTTGGGGTCACTGTGTGGGGTCCCAGGTATCAAATCTAGGTTGGCCATGTGAAAGCCAAATTCTATTTCTCTGACCCTTCTGTATTTCTTATTAACTTTTTAAAGTTTCCTTTGTAAATATGATTTACAATTCCTATTCTTCAAGATATTTTATGGAAATTGTTACTATACATGTGATATCTCACTTGATTGGAAGCAGGTATTTGGGTTTTTTTGAGGGGTTTGTTTTGTTGTTCTTGTTGCTTGGGGGTCACATCTCTCACAGTGCTCAGGACTTACTCCTGGCTCTGAGCTCAGGGATCATTCCCAGTGGGTTTGGAAGACCAAATATATTGGTAGTGAATTTCGAATCAGTTAATTTCTGAGTTGTCTTTATGTTTGTGATAGCTAAAAATTTTCCAACTTTTCTTTTACTCAGTCTCTGATAAGAGAAACCAAAGAAGTACTCAAATGGTGTATTGAACAGAAGGAGAAAAATTTCTCTTAGTTGAGTCCTCTTCTTCAATATTTTAATTCTGGTGAAAGGAACATGAAAAAATGTACACATTCCCAGGTAAATGGGAACATTAGGAAAGGAGCACATGATCACGGTTAAAGACAAATTGGATCTGGTTACATTTTTTAAAATTTTATTGATTCACCGTGAGGAATAGTTACAAACTTTCATGTCTGAGTTACAATCACACAATGATCAAACACCTATCCCTCCACCAGTGCACATTCCCCACCACCAATATCCCCAGTATACGCCCCACAGTTCCCATCCTTTGCCAGCATCCATGGCAGACAATATTCCCCATACTCTCTCTCTCTCTACTTTTGAGCATTATGGTTTGCAATGCAGATACTGAGAGATTATCATGTTTGGTCCTTTATCCACTTTTGGCACAAAACTCCCATCACAAACAATTCCTCCAACCATCATTTTCTTAGTGATCCCTTCTCTACTCCAGCTGTTCTCTCTCTGTCCACTCATGAGGCAGGCTTCCAATTATGGAGCAATCTTCCTGACCTTTCCATCGACTGCCCTTGGGGGTTGGTTTTGTGTCATGTTATTTTATACTTCACAAATGAGTGCAGTCCTTCTATATCTGACCCTCTCTCACTCATTTCACTTAGCATGATACTCTTCATGTCTATCCACTTATAAGCAAATTTCACAACTTCATCTCTCCTAACAACTGCACAGTATTCCATTGTGCAGATGTACCAAAGTTTTTTTAACCAGTCATCTGTTTCGGGCACTTGGGTTGTTTCCAGATTTTGGCTATTGTGAACAGTGCTGATGAACGTATAGGTACAGATGTCATTTCTACTGTGCTTTCTTGCAGCCTCAGGATACATTCCCAGAAGTGGTACTGCCGGGTCATATGGAAGCTCAATTTCTAGTTTTTGAAGGACTGTCCATATTGTTTTCCAGAAAGGCCGCACCAGTCAACATTTCCACCAACAGTGAAAGAGCGTCCCTTTTTCCCCACATCTACGCCAGCACTGGTTGCTTTTGTTCTTTTGAAAGTGTGCCAGTCTCTGTGGTATGAGATGATTAGTGCTGTGGAACATTTTTTTCATGTACCTTTTGCCCTTTTGCATTCCTTTTTTGAGGAAACTTATGTTCATTTCTTCTCCCCATTTTTTGGTGGGGTTGGAGTTTTTTTTTTCTTATATAATTCTACTATTGTCTTGTATATCCTCGATATTAATCGCTTATCAGATGGGTTTTGGGAAAATATTTTTTCCCATTCTGTGGACTTTTTCTGTATTCTGGTCACTGTTTCTTTTGAAGTGCAGAACCTTCATAGTTCGATGTAGTCACATTTGTTTATGTTTGCTTCCACTGGCTTGTAGAGTTGGGTTTCATCCTTAAAGAAGCTTTAGCTTTAATGTCATGGAGGGTTCTGCCTATGTTTTCCTCTAGGTACCTTATGGATTCATGTCTGATATTGAGGTCTTTAATTCACTTTGATCTGACTTTTGTGCCTGGCACTAGACAGAGGTCAGAGTTCATTATTTTGCAGGTAGCTACTCAGTTTTCCCAACATCACTTGTTGAAGAGGCTTTCCTTGTTCCACTTCACTTTTCTTGCTCCTTTGTCAAAGATCAAGTGGTCATATATTTGGGAGTCTGTGAAAGAATATTCAACTTTGTTCCATTGGTCTGCGGTTCTGTTTTTAGCCTAATACCATGCTGTTTTAATTACTACTGCTTTGAGAGAGAGATCAAAAGGGAATACCCTGCCATAGTGGCAGTGTGGGGTGGGGGGAGACGGGACTGGGGAGGGAGGGAGAGATGCTGGGTTTACTGGTGGTAGGGAATGGGCACTGGTGAAGGGATGGGTTCTTGAACTTTGTATGGGGAAAACACGAGCACAAAAATGTATAAAACTGTAGACTAATGATATTTGAAATTAAACAAAACTGGTGTTCTTTGCAAAAAAAAAAGAAATTGCTTTCCTTAAACTATTACTACCAACATGATGATATTTTGTTTCAGGGTCAAATCTTGATGTTCTCAGGGCTTACTTCTGTATTCAGGAAACCCCTCTGGTGGGATCCAGAGGACATAAATAAACTGCAGATCAAAACCAAGTCAGCCACTGTACTATATCTGGCCCCCATAACATTCAACATTGCTTTTTTGAAAGTTAGTAAATAAAGTAAATACTGTGTTAAAAAAAAAAGAGAGATAATTTTTTGTATTGTTAATGCTAAAGCTAAGTTTTTGGAAACTTATGGGAATCAGGGTAACTACTCACTCATCTTTTCATAAGATTTGTATTTCTTTCTGGTTTACCTAATTAAAAAAAGAAAGTATAATAGCATAATAAACAATTTTATGTTTTAAAAATGTACATTCTACTTTTGTTCTCATTTAAGAATTCAGACTTTGTCTCCTCTTAAAATACATAAATAAGAATTTTGCATGGTAATCTTTGTTGTTAGGTATGAATAGAAAGGCAATCATGTGATATTCAATGAACGATTTTGTGGCTATCTTTCATTTATCATTCTCATTGAAGCATTATATGAATATGCATAAACTTGCTTTCTTTACTGTGCTTTTACAGTGTGATTCCACAAGTAAATGAAATATGCTACATATAAGGGTTGGCTAGATTCCCAGTTTTATTTATTTCTTTTGTTTTCTGAATTTCAAAGCATTATAGATTTTATTTTTCTATGTATGCTCTGCCTTTTATAGTTAGATTAGAATATGTTCTTTCTGATGTTTCTATGAATACGGGAGTCAGAGTATCTTCAGTTTATTTGCTTCTTTGGGTTTGGATGGTTTCTTCAAGACCACCTCCAATTCAAAGGGATGTGACTTTATGACCATTGTAGTAACCTCTCACATGAGTGCATAATCTCATAGTAGGAAACTCATATGATCTAGAAAATGTTTGTATATTAATTGTATCTATAAATTTGATCCTTTTGTTATTTTTAGCAAATAAAAGCATTTGTTGAAAAAAAATAATTACTACTGCTTTGTAGTAGATTTTGAAGTTGGGGAAGGTGATGCCACCCATCTTCTTTTTCCCAAGGATTGTTTTAGCTATTCATGGGGGTTTATTGTTCCATATGAATTTCAGGTGTGTTTTGTCTATTTCTTTGAAAAATCTCATGGGCATCCTAATAGGGACTGCATTAAACTTGTACAGTGCTTTGTGCAGTACTGCCATTTGAAAATGTTAATCCTCCCTATCCATTAACAGAGGATGTGTCTCCATTTCCTACTGTCCCCTTTTATTTCTTGAAGTAGTGTTTTGTAATTTTCCTTGTATAGGTCCTTCACCTCTTTGGTTAAGCTGATTCTGAGGAACTTGATTTTCTGAAATACTATTTTGAATGGGATTGTATTTTTAATGTCTCTTTCCTCTCTTTCATTATTTGTGTATAAAAAAGACAAGAAGGTCGCAAGCGTCCGCGTCCCTGCATGGGCTCCCGGCTTCTCTGGCTGGCCAACTCCGCTGCTCTGGAGGATTCTTCCTGATTAATAGTTAGGGTGAGACCATGACCAGGTGGGCACGAGTTACCACGACCCAAAGCAAGAGACCTTTCTCTGCCACATCGTGGGAGGATTTGAAGAAAGGAGCCTCTGAGGGGAAAAGCCAAAACCTACCAAAGCGTCAACATGAAGTCAATAAGCTGTCCCTTAAAAAGGGTGCACCCCAAGCAAAACACAAAAAGAACAAGAAGAAAAAGGAGTATTTAAATGAAGACGTGAATGGATTCATGGAATACCTAAGACAAAACTCACAGATGTCTCACAGTGGGGAGATAATAGCAACAGACAGTCAGGAAGTAAGGGACGAAATAGCAGTTGCTTTAAAGAAAGATAATCGTCGGGAAGGAAGACGATTAAAAAGGCAAGCAGCGAAGAAAAATGCAATGGTATGCTTCCATTGTAGACAGCCGGGCCATGGGGTTGCAGATTGCCCAGCTGCCCTGGAGAACCAAGATATGGGCACGGGAATATGTTACCGGTGTGGGTCCACAGAGCATGAAATAACCAAGTGCAAAGCAAAAGTTGACCCAGCTCTAGGTGAATTTCCTTTTGCAAAATGTTTTGTTTGTGGGGAAATGGGGCACCTGTCTAGGTCCTGTCCTGATAATCCCAAAGGACTTTATGCTGATGGTGGTGGCTGCAAACTTTGTGGCTCTGTGGAACATTTTAAGAAAGATTGTCCTGAAAGTAAGGATTCAGAGCGAATGGTCACAGTTGGTCGCTGGGCGAAGGGAATGAGTGCAGACTACGAAGAAGTTTTGGATGTGCCCAAAGTACAGAAACCTAAAACAAAGACACCCAAAGTTGTTAACTTTTGATAAGCATTATTCCTGTTGTCAGCCATCACCTCACAGTGCCGTCCTGGACTAGGTCAACTTTACCTGTTGGAGCTGGGCTCCTGAGGAGGCCTGTAGCAGAGCTACCAGTGGGGTGTGGGGTGTGGGGGTGGTCGATTTTCTGACTTTACCCATCAAGGACTATAGTCTAAAGTAGGTAGAAGAATTTTCAATTTGATTCTCTGAAAGAACATCTTTCAGAAGGAAGAACTGAGGTGTAACCAAGTGGTTATATACAGGATTGTAACAATCAACTTTTTTAAAAAACAAAATCAGGCATTTATATGAACCACCTGTAAACTAAAGGTAACTTCTTTGCAGTTGGCAATCTTAGAGAACATGAATTTTTTGCCTATATTTTTCTGGTTCAAAGTATTAGTTTGTTATAACAAATTTATTTATAACTTATCATATAAATCTGTATTTGAAAATGTTGAATAAAAAACCTCATTTACTAAAAAAAAAAAATAAAAAAAAAAATAAAAAAGACAAGAACTTTTGGATGTTGTTTTTGTAGTCTGCCACTTTACTATACAGAATAATTTTTTTCTAGGAGTGTTTTTGTAGAGTATTTAGGGTTTTCTAAGTATAGTATCATACCGTCTGCAGATAGCAATAGCTTGATCTCTCCCTTCCTATCTGTATGCGCTTGATATCTTTTTCTTGACTAATTGCTATGGCTAGTACTTCCAGTACTATATTGAATAGGAGTGGCGAAAGTGGGCAACCTTGTCTTGTGCCTGATCTTAGAAGGAAGGCTTTTAGTTTTTCCCCATTGAGAATGATACTTGCCATGGGCTTGTGGTAGATGGCTTTGACTATATTGAGGAAAGTTTTTTTGATGCCTGTTTTGCTGAGAGTTTTCATCATAAACGGGTGTTGGATCTTTTCAAATGCTTTCTCTGCATCTATTGATATGATCATATGGTTTTTATCTTTCCTTTTGTTGATATGATGGATTATATTGATCGGTTTCTGAATATTAAACCATCCTTGCATTCCTGGGATGAATCCCACCTGGTCATGGTGTATGATGTTTTTGATGAGTCATTGGATTCTATTTGCAAAAATTTTGTTGAGATCTTTGCGTCTTTGTTCATTAGGGATATTGGTCTGTATTCTCTTTCTTTGTGGTATCTCTGTCTGCTTCTGGTATCGGGGTGATATTTGCTTCATAGAAAGTATTTGGAGGTGTTTCTGATATTTCAATTTCCTGGAAAAGCTTAAAGATTTGGAAAAATTCACTAGTGAATCCATCTGGGCCAGAACTTTTGTGGTTGGGGAGACTTTTTATTACCGTTTCAATTTCCTTGGTGGTGATAGGTCTGTTTAGGTATTCCAGGTCCTCGTGTTTCAGCCTTGGGAAGCTATAGGAATCCAGAAATTTATCCATTTTCTCAAGGTTTTCTTTTTTTGTGGTATAAAGCTTCTCAAAGTAATCCCTGAGGATCCTTTGAATTTCTGTAGTTTCTGTTGTGATGTCCCCCTTTTCATTTCTGGTTCAGTTTGTTAGGGTTTTCTCTCTCCCTTTCTTTGTGAGTCTTGCTAGAGGCTTATCAATCTTGTTTATTTTCTCAAAGAATCAGATCTTGGTTTCATTGATTTTTCAGATTGTTTTTTGAGTTTCCATCTCATTAATTTCTGCTCTGAGTTTTATTATTCCCTTTCTCCTGTTTGGTTTGGGCTCCTTTTATTGGTCATTTTCCAAGCTCTTAAGCTGTGAGGCTAGGTTACTTATGTGGACTCGCTCTTCCTTCCTGAGGAATGCTTGTAGAGCTATAAACTTTCCTCTTAGCACAGCTTTTGCCATGCCCCATATGTTTTGGTAACTTATGTCCTCATTTTTGTTTGTTTCCAGGAATCTTTTGATCTCCTCTTTGGTTTTCTTTCTAAGCCACTCGTTGTTCAATAGTGAGTTGTTTAATGGATCTGGTTACTTGATGATTATATACACCATTCAATATCATAAGGCTATAAAACTGAGTTCTGGTGCATCATGAGGATAAAAAGGGATGATTTTAGTTAAGATTTTACAATGAAGGTCAAATTTACACAAAAACAATGGACTCACCAAAAATTTTTATCGGATAAGCAATTTAGCATGCTTCATCATCATCATTATCATCATCATCATCATCATCATCATCATCATCATCATCATCGTCATCATCATCATCCCGTTAATCATCGATTTTCTTGAGCAGTCTCAGTAATGTCTCCATTCATCCTAGCCCTGAGATTTTAGCAGCCTCTCTTTACTCGTCCTTTCCACTGGTGCCACATTGGAGGCTCTTTCAAGGACAGGGGAATGAGTCCCATCATTGTTACTGGTTTTGGCATATGAATATGCCACGGGGAGATTGCCAGGCTCTCCCATGCAGGCAGGAAACTCTTGGTAGCTTGCCTGGTTCTCCAAAAGTTAGAACTAGGCTATAATATAGGAGCTTGGTTTTATAGTCTCTGGATGTTGGTTATTGATGGGATTACACAGTGAAGGGTGGGGGGGCGGGGGGCAGTTTCTGGGTGTGACTGCCAAGCTACTGGAAAATGGGGGATCTGGGCAGAAGAGGCTCAGTCCTGGTCTGAGCAGGCTTGGAGATCTCAGCCGCAGGTCCGCACACCTGGTTCCTCTGCCGGTTCCTTCAATGGTGAGGCTCATTCGAACGTGTGGAGAGGGGCCTTGAGCATTCCTAGGTCTTTGGCTGCTGGAGCTCTGCTTGGAGCAAGGAAGGAAAATGGGGAATGTGGGCAGAGTCTCTTGCCCCTCGGGCCTGGCTGTCTTTACCCGGGTCCCTCAGAGGGGGTGGCTTGAGTTTCCCTCCCTGCCCCGAGTAGAGATCCCACAGCCAAAGACCTCTGGAACCCAGCCAAAGCCATGCTCAAAGCCCCTCTCCACATGTTCGGACAAGCTTCATGCATGAAGGAACCGGCAGAGGAACTCAGATGTGTGGAACCCAGGGCTGAGATCTAAGTCTACTCAGATCTGGACTGGGCCTCTTCCACCCAGATTCCTCCATTTAGCATGCTTAGGAAAAGAAATTGAGACATTAAGAACTCGGGTTGAAGGCCAGAGCTATAGTATAGCGGGTAAGGTTTTTGCTTTACATGCAGGATACCCGAGTTCTATTCCTGCATTCCACATGGTCCTCCAAGCTGTACCAGGAGTACTTCCTGAGCATAGAGCTAGGAATAATTCCCTGAGCACATAGGGGTAGCCCAGAAAACAAAAAAATCAAAAGAAAGAAAAGGAAGGAAGGAAGGAAGGAAGGAAGGAAGGAAGGAAGGAAGGAAGGAAGGAAGGAAGGAAGGAAGGAAGGAAGGAAGGAAGGGAGGGAGGGAGGGAGGGAGGGAGGGAGGGAGGAGAGGAAGGAAGGAAGAAAGGGAGGGAGGGAGGAAGAAAGGAGAGAGAAAGAGAGAAAGAAAAGAAAGAAAGAAAGAAAGAAAGAAAGAAAGAAAGAAAGAAAGAAAGAAAGAAAGAAAGAAAGAAAGAAAGAAAGAAAGAAAGAAAGAAAGAAAGAAAGAAAGAAAGAGAGACAGAGAGAGAAAGAGAGAAAGAGAAAGAAAGAAAAAGAGAAGTCAGAAATCAGGTTTGGATGGTGTCTTGGAGATATGACTCAGTTGTTGAACACATAATGATGTTGAAAGTTTGATCTCCTGGACCTCTCTACATCACCCAGTGTGTGATGTATCCACCTCTGGATACTGCAGCAACAACAAATACAAGGGAAAAAATAATAAATAGAATTAAGAGGGGGAAAGGACTACTACTGGAGTAGAAGACAAAGAAGGAAAGTTTGTGGTTGTTTTTGTTTTTGGACCACATCAAGTGTGCTCTGGCTCTGCCAGTAGATTAGGAACTACTGCTGATCAATGCTCAGGGGACCATGTGGGATGCCTGGTATAGAATCTGGGTCAAACATATGCAAAGCAAATGTCCTACCTACTGTATTTTTGCTTGGGTCTCAAGGAAAATAATTATGGAAGAATGTATATGATCCAACAACAACCTCAACTTTTGTAAGAGATTGGTTCATGTACATCTTTACTTACTACTTTACACACTTATTTAATGTATCTACACATTAAATTTACCCCTTAACTTACACAAAAAGTATACATTGACAGCCCTCTCCAAGCCAGACAATTGTTATGGACTAAACAATTGTCTATGGACCAGACAATTGTTATGTTGAAGTCCCAACCCCCAGAACCTGGTAATGACAGTAGGCTTGGAGATTTAATTTTTAATAGGTGCTTAGTTTAAAGGGCTGGAGTGATAGCACAGCGGTTGGGTGTTCACCTTTCATGGGGTTGACCCAAGTTAGATTCCCCCACCCCTCTCGGAGAGCCTGGCAAGCTACCAAGAGTATCCAGCTCGCGCGGCAGAGCCTGGCAAGCTACCCGTGCATATTGGGTATGACAAAAACAGTAACAATAAGTCTCTCAATGAGAGACGTTACTGGTGCCTGCTCGAACAAATCGATGAGCAACGGGATGACAGAGACAGTTTAGCTTAAAATGCAATTATTAGCATGGAGCTTTAGCCAAAACTATATTAATGGCATCCTTAAGAGGAGAAACACCAGGAATGCATGGAACTGACTACTTGAGGAGGCAGCAAAATGTTGGCTATGTGGAAGTCAAAGAGAGAAGCCTCAGAGATACTTAACACCATGAGCACCTTGGCCTCGGTCTAGTCTAGTCTAATCTCCAGAACAGAAAGAAAATTAATTTATATAATTTATCCCAGCCAATGTGTGGCATTCGTTTTTGCATTTCTTATACATGAATACAATGAGCAATAATTAAATGTTGCATTTACAGGGGGCTGGAGCAATAGCACAGCGGGTAGGGCATTTGCCTTGCACATGGCCGACCCTGGTTCGATTCCCAGCATCCCATATGGTCCCCTGAGCACTTCCAGGGTGATTCCTGCATGCATGAGCCAGGAGTAACCTCTGTGCATTGCTGGGTGTGACCCCAAAAAGAGCAAAAAAAAAAGTTGCATTTACATGAACACAGCAAATAAATTAATAAAGAGAAATCAAGAGGAGCATAAAACTTTGTTGAAGAATATATATTTCTTACATTTTATATAGAAATTACATTGATATAGTTTCCATCAGTAGTTATTCCATAGAATAAATATTCCATGTTTTTAAATGATTATTCAGATATTAACACATCATCCTCTCATATATTTAACTCTTATTTTTGTGTGTAAGAATGTAAAAATTCTCACTAATTTTTAAATGCACATATTCATTAATTAGCTATCACAATTATTGTACTTTTTAGAAAGTAATATTTAAATCCAATATAAAGTTGATATTTTAGCAGTAAGTATCGAAGAAAGTAAGAAACATTAACATTAAAATGTTTCTTTTTGTAATTTTATTTCTGCTCTCATTTCTTCCTGTATTTTCTCAGTTATCCGTTCCCCCATTTCTTTCACTTCTTCCTTTAATTTTCTGTATGACTGTTCCACTGATGCTTTAAGTTCCTTGAACAACTTCAGCATTTCATCTCGGAATTCTTTGTCGGAGAGATCATACTTGTGGGTACCTCCTGTTGAGGATTCAGGACTCTTTTCTTCGTCCTCTACTCGTAGTGGAGATTGCGCTTTTTCTTCATGTTGTTGTGGATCTAACAAGGTAAATCCTTTAGGTTCACTGAAACTATTCCCTCTGATTGCCAGAAAAATTTCTGAATAAGATCCACAGTGGTCAACCTTTTCCTAGTTTAGAGTATTTCTTTCCTTGTGGACATTATTCTGTGACTTATGATAGGCATCTAGTGTAGCATTGGAAGAGATGTTGCTTCCAATTGGGCTGTATGAAAATTCTTGAATACACTTGTTTTTTGGTGGAACTATAGTCAGTCAAAAAGATTGTTGCCTTATTGTGTTTGAGGTGGCCAGAATGCTTTCCACAAAATTAGATAATGAAGGTCGGGATGGGGGTCCAAGGTGCTGGCAGTGGAGGATATGGCTGCAGGGTCAACAGAAGGCCCCACCCACTTTTGATGAGGCCACGCCCCCTTCCGTGGAGGCCACACCCTCAGTCAGTCCCAATGTTAATATCCACTTTACTGGGATCCACAAGTATCTGTTAGAGGGGACCGGCGTCGTTCATGCAGGCGCAGAGTTCAAGTGAGGGCAGTGCCCACGGCCGGGAAGCCCCAGGCAGCGGACGTAGGGGACGCAGGCCTGGACGGAAGGGGAACATTAAAATGTTTCAATCATTGTTTTATTATAGTTGTCATTTTCTTTTGCCCAGTGAATTTTGTTTAATCCTTTAAAGTCTCAGAAAGAATCAAACCCTGGAATAAAGTATGAAGATTTAAATGTTTCTTATGACAGAGTAATTAAGTGATATGCTTCAACATGTTGACCTTTCATTTATAAGCGATTTGAAGTTTTCTTAATATATTATACTGAAACAATATTTTTGGAAGGATAAATAAGGTTAATAATGCATTGTATACTTTGAGTAAATGCCACGTCGTTAGCCTTTAAAAATTTTTCTAGAAAATAAATGCATAATTCAGTGTTTCTAGAACATGCAATTTGTGATATCGATATTAAAATAATAGCTGTGAAAATAAAAGAAATCTTTTGCAGGCGTAATTTGCTCATATTTCTTGACCTGAGAAAGCAGGATCAAGACTGGAGCCAAGTGATCAAAGAGGGTAGCTTTTGTAGGCCACTTCAATCAAGACCTAATCACTGCCTCTTCTCAACAGTGTGTGTAAGTTATCCCACAGTATTTATCCTTAAGTGTTTCCAGAGTCCAAGATTTAAGCATTAATGTATCCCATTGGTGAATGTAACTTTTGAAAAGAAATATCAATTATGTTTTAAAAACATCTGGTTTCTTCTTCATCATCATCATCATCATCATCATCATCCTGTTGATCATCAATTTTCTTGAGTGGTCTCAGTAATGTCTCCATTCGTTCTAACCCTGAGATTTTAGAAGCCTCTCTTTACTCCCTTCCCAATGGTGCTGCATTGGAGGCTCTTCAGGGACAGGGGAATGAGCCTCATCATTGTTACTGGTTTTGGCATATGAATACGACACGAGGAATTTGCCAGGCTCTCCCATGGGCAGGAAACTCTTGGTAGCTTGCCAGTTTCTCCGAGAGGGAGAACTAGGCTATAAGCTATAAGCTTCCTGGAGCTTGGTTTTATAGTCTCTGGATGTTGACCATTGATGGGATTACACAGCACCAGGGCAGTTTCTGGGTGTGACGACCACCTAGTTACTGGGAAATGGGGGATCTGGGCGGAAGAGGCCCAGTCCCGATCTGAGCAAGCTTGGAGATCTCAGCCCCGGGGCCTGCACACCTGGGTTCCTCTGCCTGTTCCTTCATGCCTGAGGCTTGTCCGAACATGTTGAGCATGGCTGTGGCTGAGTTCTGGAGGTCTTCGGCTGGGGGGGCTCTCCTCGGGGCAGGGAGGAAAACTCAAGCCACCCCCTCAGAGGGGCATCTGTGAAGACAGCCAGGCTCAGGGGCAAGAGACTCTGGTTTCTTAGTGCTTGAAAAATAGGACAATGGTCAGTTGCAGAGTGAGACAGGTTTCTGTCTCTTACTGGGGTCTTTTATTTGATAATTCTCCAATTTGGATGTAAATTCAGGTAATTAGACAATAAACAGAATTTGCTGGTCAACTTGCTGGAAAGTCCAGAGTGTAGGCATTCTAAAGGCATGGACCAATCAAGCCTACTAGCTTATTTCTGGGGCTCTTTTGGCAATTCTTCTTTTGCTTTTGACCTCATGTCTTTAAGATCAGAGAATTATGAAAGCAGGTCCTGACCCCATCGAGTGAATTGTGGCCAAAAAATACTTGCTCCTAAAACTGGGATAATATAAAATACTAACTCCAAAAAAATGCTTACTCCTAAAACTGTATTAGGCCAAGTGAAAGATATTCTACAAGATCCTCTAATGTGATTGCTCCAAAAAAAACTCCAAGATTTTTTAAAAATTTTGTATAAAAACAAGCAAATCTCATTTTGTAAGAACTTAGTAGTTCACAAATTTGATTCTAATAATAATCAAATAGTTTTCTTGAGTAATATATACATTATAGGCTTATATATGGTTAGATATTTATAGGTATGTATTTTTTCTGTTTCAAAATAACTAAGAAATCTATATCTAGAATTACGCAGATAATATTTTTATCTCCTGACAGTAGTAGCACTGTGCTTATTTTGAAAATGGTACGAAACCATCTGGTAATTCTAGGGTTTTTTTTTTCTTTTTGGGTCACACATGGAGATGCACAGGGGTTACTCCTGGCTCTGCACTCAGGAATTACTCCTGTCGGTGGTCCAGGTGAGCCGCACGCAAGGCAAACGCCTTACCTGCTGTGCTATCGCTCCAGCATTCCCCCCCTTTTTTTTAAGTCTAGGATTTCTAAGTAGAGTTCACTGACTGAAATCATGCAACTGAAAATCAAAACTGACATGGCTTCTTTAGGGAAACACTTTTTTACTAGTTTCTAATTATGCAGCACTCAAGATTCTTTTTATTCCAAGTCAATAACTAATATGACAATATTGTTTCATTTACTGATTAGGACTCTCATTTAGACAATAAGGATATTTAAAATAGGTAATGATAGGTGTGTGGAAAGGTTGGGATCTGACTTAGAAAGTACGTTGGTCTCTTCCACCCAGATCCCCCATTTTCCAGTAGCTAGGCAGTCACACCCAGAGACTGCCCCTAGTGCCGTGTAATTCCATCAATGGCCAACATTCAGAGACTATAAAACCAAGCTCCCGGGAGCTTGGTCTTATCTAATAGCCTAGTTCTCTCTCTTGGAGAACCTGACAAGCTACCGAGAGTCCATTGCCCACTTGGAAGAGCCTGGCAAGCTGCCCGTGGCATTTTGATATCCAAAATACAGTAACAGATATATACTTAACTCTCGGAGAGCCTGGCAAACTACCGAGAGTATCCTGCCCACGCGGCAGAGCCTGGCAAGCTATCCATGGTATATTTGATATGCCAAAAACAGTAACAATAGGTCTCATTCCCCTGACCCTGAAAAAGCTTCCAATCATTGGGAAAGATGAGTTAGGAGAGTCTGCTAAAATCTCAGGGCTGAGTGTAATAGAGACATTACTGGTGCCCGCTCGAGTAAATCGACAGGATGACAGTGATACAGTGATACATATATCATATTTGGGGAGAAGGTACACCAGCAGTGCTCAGAGACCACTTTTGATGGGGCTTAGGGGACAATATGTCCCACCGGGGATTGAGCCATATGCAAGGCAAACACCTTACCCTCTGTACTATTGCTCTGATCCCAGTTCTCTGCCTTTTAAGCTATATCCTCAGATCCATTCAGAAAGACATAGTCATTACATTCAAAGATTTTATGATTCAATGGGGGATGAGATGGATATACACGAATATGTATATTCATATGTACATGGATTATTTAGACTGATACAGAGTCTATAGATTCATACACAGGAACAATTATGCATTATTATACATCAAAATGCTGAAAAGAAATATAAATAAAATTACAGTGGAGCAAAAATGTTCAATGTGAACGTCTTGGGAATTATGAGCAGTCTTAAAAGCATTCTTTTTTCAAATTATGCTTGAAGAAGGAAACCAACAGTGATCAAATGTGAGGCAGACACATTTCCAGTCTACCCTCAGGAAGAGAAAGAGTGAGTGAAAGTATAAGAAAAGAATTATATGGGCTAGAGGATAGTCCAGTGATTATGATTTGATTCAGGATCCACAGGACTTTCTGAGTATTAGTCAGATGCAGCTCGCCAGGTCCCCTGCACTACGGGAAGCAGACCAGGGACTGTGCACCAATGGCGGGCTGGGTATTCCTCCTCACTGCAGGGCCCAGGTTCCTCTCATGCCCTTGCCTTTACACTGAAATGCCAACCCCAGTTACTGAGACGCATAAGAGGGTCCACTAAGCCTCCTGAGCCCTGCTGAGTCCCCTCCCTCCCACACCAAGAATAGAGTATAAGAATGTATATTGAATAGTAAAAAATGAATTTGGGATGTTTCGTCCTATACTATGACCAAAGTTAAAACAGAAGGTCTTAAATATCATAGGTGGAGATTCTTGGATATTTTGGTGGTGGTGAGATGAGGTGGCTGTACCAAGACCATAACTGTCAACACTACTGGAAACATGTCATTTTATCTATAATACATTTTTTTAAATATATTTTTTTAAAAAATAAAATGGTCCGGTTCTCAAAGAAAATGAGGAAAAGAAAGAAAATCAGTTATTAAGTGATTACAATGTTCCTGGTGAAAAGTATTTCAGTAACATCAGTCAGGTAAAAAAAAAAAAGTCAGAACTGGGTGACAGTCAGAAAGTAAAGAATTAAAACATTTTGATATTGAAGACCAGGAATGATAGTAAGAGTGGGTAGGGCACTTGCCTTACATGCAGTCCACTGGGTTCAATTTTCTGTGACCTATATGGTCTCCTGAGCCCTGCCAGAAGTGATCCCTGAGTGCAGAACCAGGAGTAAGCACTGGACAAGGCTGTGTGTGACCCCATAACAGAAGCAAAAGAAAAACATTTTGATATTATGAAAATGAACAGACAAGTATAACTGTGGTTAGTAACAGGTAATTGTTAGTAACAGGTAACCTGCCAATAATTATCCTCCCTTTTTGATTTCATAACATGGCCCAGAGTTTAGCTAAAACCTCACCTTCCAGCTCATAGATTGTATTTTAATATTATTTATAACTGATGTGCTCATGAGATTAAATCCAGGTCTGGGAAGTATACATATTGTGATATGTATACTTAGGATATGTATAGTCATTCTCATTGAGAGAGAAGGTTTTATTTCTCTAATAAAAGGAGGTATGTGCTGACATGTACATGGAAAGGACCACAGCACCACTAGCCATTCATGTTATGAAGTAATAAAGAATAACCATAGGCATATTTAAATTTTAAAAAAGCAGTTTTTACTTTTGTCAGTTAGATTTTATTTAAATATGCCTATGGTTATTCTTTATTACATTGTGAAATTAAATAGTGATTTGAATATACTGTCTAGATGATACACATCGCTGTTCAAGTGGACATGGACATTTTGTTAACGGAATGATCTCCCATTTTAAATTTCTCAAAGCGTCAAAGGTGTTTGTTTTTCATTATATCACATGACCACACCCAAAGTTAAGGGAACTTAGATCTGTAATAAACATGCTCTTGTGTGACTAGAAAAAAGAAAAAAAATTAGTGGACATCATTAACATTAAGCACAGATTTCTTTTAAAGTAATGATGTCATTAACCAGAAAGAGAAAATATGAAAGGAGGAAGAAGGCTAGAATAATGGATTTAATTATGGATATTTTGCCCATGGAATTTAGGCTTCTTTGAGTATAATATAAAATTGGTAATATGGCCTGGAATCTGAATGACACTGAAGGCAAATCCTTACACATGTATAATTTGAATCAGTGGATGACAGTAGGACTATCTTGGCTGGATTACAGAGAAGAGAAGATATATGTCAAATTTTGAAGGATTATTACATTGAAGTACAGAAGTGGAGAAAAAGGTCATAGAACAAGCATGAAATACCAGTCAGAGTAATAGCAAGAAAACCAGGACAGAGTTGGGTCACATAACCCAGGAGGGAATTTTGCAGAGAAGTGGTGCCAATTTGAAGTGATGTAAAGTGTTTCTGAAAGCAAATCTTGGAGTAGAGGAAGTGGTGGACTACATCAGTTTGTGAATCATGTGGGGTGAGATGGAACAAGTGATTAGAAAGTATCTGTGAGGTGATGAGAGAATGACAGATTAATAAATTAGGAACGCCTAGAAGCCTGGTCCATCTTAAAAAAATCTTTAAGAAGACATGAAGCATGGTTTTAGGAATGAAAGTATAAATTTTGGAATTAACATTTTACTGAAATGCCGTTTAAACTTTTTAAATCATCATCCCATTGATGGTCAAATTTCTCAAGCGGTCTTAGTAACATCTCCATTCGTCCTAGCCCTGAGATTTTAGCAGCCTCTCTTTACTGGTCCTTCTCAACGATGCTGCATTGGAGGCTCTTTCAGGGTCAAGAGAATGAGCTCCAGCATTGTTACTGGTTTTGGCATATGAATACACCATGGGGAGTTTGCGAGGCTCTCCCATGTGGGCAGGAAACACTCAGTAGCTTCCCAGGTTCTCCCAGAGGGAGAAGTAAGCAATAAGATGTCGCTTCTGGGAGCTTGGTTTTAAGTCTCTGGATTTTGATTGTTGGTGGGATTACATGGCGCTGGGGGGCAGTCTCTGGGTGTGACCGCCTAGCTACTGGAAAATGGGAAATCTGGGTGGAAGAGACTCAGTCCCGATCTGAGCAGGCTTGGAGGTCTCAGCCTTGGGTCCCACAGACCTGGGCTCCTCTACCGGTACCATCATGCGTGTGGTTTGTGCGAATGTGTGCAGAGGGGCCTTGAGCATGGCTGTGGCTAGGCTCCGGAGGTCTTCGGCTGCTGGAGCTCTGCTCGGGGCGGGAAGGGAAGCTGGAGCCCACCCCCTCCGAGGGGACCCAGGGAAGACAGCCAGGCAGGAGGGCAAGAGACTCTCTGCGTCACTCTCTTCAGGGAGCTTGGTTTTAAGTCTCTAGATGTTGGCTGTTGGTGGGATTACATGGCGCCGGGTAAATACCCACTTGAAACTGACATTAAATACAGAACCAACCAATCACTCTCATTTATAGTTATTTAATTTTTTCCTATTAGCTGTATGAATGGCTTTCTAATCTCATGTGGGATTATAGTGTATAGAAAAATAATGCTATAGACTTTTTTTCATACTGGTAGAACAGTAGAAACTCAATGTAATCCAGTAACATGTAGCAACAAGCAATGCCAATAACCAAGATTGATCTACTAAGGAAACTGGAGGGAGTCTCTGCAAAGCTAATAAAGAACTCCAGATGCCCGGGTTACTCTCCTGACAGTCAGTCCCCTCCCTCGCCATGTCCTCCCTGACATTACCTACCTACTTCAGATTCAAATAATTTTTATTTAGCCACTGGGTAAGTTTTCTGACTTCAGTTATTAGCTTTGCCTTTCTTATTTTTTCTGAGTGTATTATTAAAGTGAAATATTGAGGTCTGAACAACAGATGCATACATTAGGGGCAAATCAGAAATCATAGAAAAAAATAAAACTCATGCAAACCCAAGTGAAACTTTAATTTATTTGCTGTATAAGAATAGTATTTATAGTTAGTAATAAAGGACTAAAAAAATCAATCAATGGTCAATTAAAAACTGGAACTGTGGTGAATTATTAATAAGGATCAAAGATTAAACTCAGTGAATTGAGGTCCCATATATTCTTATGCAAAACTATTTTTCTACTGAAAGCACTGAACCATATAATTCATCACTGATTTATCTCAATTATAAAAATTTGAGAAATAATTTTAAAATTTATTTCTGTAATTATCCATATTTTAATAAACTGGCTCAAAAACAGTTTTTTTCAATAGCAAATTCATAACCTAGATATGGGACTTAGTTTGAAGTAAGTAATTGTACCAAATTCAGACAATTCTGAAATAATTTTACCTTGCAAAAATAATAAGGTGTCTGGCAAAAGAAAACAATAAGTAAAGCACAGGAAATTTCCAACCTTTCAAGTGCTTAGTAACCATTGCTAAGGAAACCAGTTTTTTGGTGTCCACATAGCATAAAATCCACAGTTCAGAGAACTTGTGTATTTGCTTACATATGTATGTAATGATTATACACACACACACTCTTTATGGTGATGTTTATATCTACACAAAATATTACTATTTTGAAATAGTTATATTTGATGCAGTCATTGTTTTATTGAATTTATGTCCTAAAAATCATTCTATCTCTATTTTCTGAAAGTGTTAAAAAGAAACAAATCATATAAATCTTGAGCTGAAATAAGGCGAATATGTTTTATTTAGGAGTTAAACTGTAATAAACTAGTGCCTGAAAACACCTTGTACTTTGTCTAAGTAGAAAATGAATTTTATTAGGATTGAGGAAATAATATGAAATGTACAGATATAAACACAAAATAAACAATATAAACTATTAAAATGTGGCTTCAGGGGCTGAAATTGTATTTTAATTAATTTGTTTTTGCTTTGAGGGCCACACCTGGCAGTTCTCAGGGGTTACTCCTGGCTCTGTGCTCAGGGGTCATTCCTGGCAGAGCTCAGGGACCATATGTGATGTCAGGAATAGAACCCAGATCAGCCATCTACAAGTGTCTTCCCCACTGCATTTTCTTTTTAGTCCCTTAAGTTAAAAACTCACCTGAAAATCTTTGAAAAGAATTTGATTTGAGAACGAATGTTAGATAGCAAACGCCTTTGTCTATCTGTTTATTTGTAAATTAGCTGATGCATTTTTGAGAAAAATATTTTAAAGTTTATGATTTTTCCCCCTTTCTTCTTTCTCATCTCAAACCCCTCCTCAAATGTGTTCACTTCCTGTTCTCCTTCTCTGTTTATAAGATTTTGGTTATTTTGGAGCTAATTGTGCCCATGGGTAGGTGATTAATACTTTGACCAAAAGAAGTCTGAAGACATTTTATTTCTCTATAAAGTTTTTTCCTGTGTTAGCTCTTTGGGAAAATGATGAATACTGACTACGTTTTAAAAATTATTTTTCAGGTAATAAAAATAGGAAATTTGTTAAAGCAGAGAATTAATCAGGCAGATATTATAAATGAGTGAAATAACCTAGACATAGGACAATAGAAGTTGTGGGCTGAGGTCATTTGGACAGTTTCCTCATTCAAAAGAGACACCTCTCACTCCAGTGGATTGTTGCTATATGAATTAAGGTTCACTCCTGTCAGATCTTCCAATTTTTAAAGGTGAGAAAAACACATTGACCTTTAGCAAAAAAAAAAAAAAAGAAGTTTCCTTTTAGAAGAATTTCTTCTAAAAAAATCTGTATCGGTCTATAAAACAAGTATGTGTGCTGTCTTGCTAACTTAAAACCTCTGCTCTCTGCTTTAAAGGCTATTTTGTTTTCTATTTTTAGCATATTGGAAGAAATAAAAATAGATTGATATTTAAATCAGTTCCAAAGCTACTTACTAACTAAATGCACAGCTTAGGCAATATCTGAAGGACTGTAGGTAGACAAGAGATGTATAATGCGTGAGTACAAAAATAAAAAATTTGACATGGGGACAAAGCAATATGTAATACATAAAAATACAAGTGGCAATAGTGAAGCACTTATCACTTAAAAATTGCTTTCAACAGCCTCTTTAACAAATGGTGCTGGCACAACTGGACAACCACATGCAAAAAAATGGGTTTAGACCTTGACCTGACACCATGCACAAAAGTCAGATCAAAATGGATTAAAGACCTCAACATTAGACCACAAACCATAAGGTACATTGAAGACAATGTCGGCGAAACCCTCCACGATATTGAAGATAAAGGTATCTTCAAAGGTGGCACGGAACTAAGCAATCTAGTAAAAACAGAGATCAACAAATGGGACTACATTAAACTAAAAAGCTTCTGCACCGCAAGAGATACATTGACCAGAATCCAAAGACTATCCACAGAATGGGAAAGGATATTTACACAATACCCATCAGATAAGGGGTTGATATCAATGGTATATAAAGCACTGGTTGAACTCTACAAGAAGAAAACATCCAACCCCATCAAAAAATGGGGCGAAGAAATGAACAGAAACTTTACCAAGGAAGAAATACGAATGGCCAAAAGGCACATGAAAAAGTGCTCTGCATCACTAATCATCAGAGAGATGCAGATCAAAACAACCATGAGATACCACCTCACACCACAGAGACTAGCACACATCCAAAAGAACAAAAGCAACCGCTGTTGGAGAGGATGTGGGGAGAAAGGGACCCTTCTTCACTGCTGGTGGGAATGCCGACTGGTTCAGCCCTTCTGGAAAACAATTTGGACGATTCTCAAAAAATTAGATATTGAATTCCCATTTGACCCAGCAATACCACTGCTGGGAATATATCCCAGAGAGGCAAAAAAGTACAATCGAAACAACATCTGCACATGTATGTTCATCGCAGCACTGTCTACAATAGCCAGAATCTGGAAAAAACCCGAATGCCCCAGAACGGATGACTGGTTGAGGAAACTTTGGTACATCTATACAATGGAATACTATGCAGCTGTTAGAAAAAAGGAGGTCAAGAATTTTGTAGTTAAGTGGATGGGCATGAAAAGTTTCATGCTGAGTGAAATGAGTCAGAAAGAGAGAGACAGACATAGAAAGATTGCACTCATCTATGGTATATAGAATAACAGAGTGGGAGACTATCACCCAAGAACTGTAGAAATAAGTACCAGGAGGTTGACTCCATGGCTTCGAGGCTGGCCTCACGTTCCGGGGAAAGGTCAACTCAGAGAAGCGATCACCAACTACATTGTAGTCGAAGGCCATGTGGGGGAAGGGAGTTGCGGGCTGAATGAGGGCTAGAGACTGAGCACAGCGGCCACTCAACACCTTTATTGCAAACCACAACAGCTAATTAGAGAGAGAGAACAGAAGGGAATGCCTTGCCACAGTGGCAGGGTGGGGTGGGGGGGAGATGGGATTGGGGAGGGTGGGAGGGACGCTGGGTTTACGGGTGGTGGAGAATGGGCACTGGTGAAGGGATGGGTTCCCGAACTTTGTATGAGGGAAGTATAAGCACAAAAGTGTATAAATCTGTAACTGCACCCTCACGGTGATTCTCTAATTAAAAATAAATAAAATTAAAAAAAAAATCAAAAAAAAATTGCTTTCAATAGCAAACATGTATGTAAACTCACTGGTGATGTGATAAAATAAATACAGAATAGTTTGGTGTATTCATTCACATGGAAACAAATAACTGCTTCAGTACCACGAAAAATTTTGTTGATTCTGAGAATTTTTATTTTTTTGTTTGTTTATTTAGTTTCTTTTAAATGTTTTATTAGTGAATCACCGTGAGATACAGTTACAAACCTATGAACTTTCATGTTTGCATTTCAGTCATACAGTGATCGTTTACCCATCCCTCCACCAGTGCCCATTCTCCTCCACCAATGTTCCCAGTATCCCTCCCACTACCCCCACCCCATCCCCCACCACCCCACCCTACCTCTGCAGCAGGGCATTCCCTTTTGTTCTCTCTCCTTTTGGGTGTTGTAGTTTGCAATAGAGGTATTGATTGGCCTTCATGTTCAGTCTATAGTCTACTTTCGGCACACATCTTTCAACCCGAATGGGTCCTCCCAACATCCTCTACTTGGTGTTCCCTTCTCTATCTCAGCTGCCTTTTCCCCCAGCATGTGAGGCCAGTTTTCAAGTTATGGGGCAGACCTCCTGGTTGGTCCTTATATCTACTACCCTTGACTAACACTAACAGAGTGTTAGTCTCTCACTCTGTTACTTTATACTCCACAGATGAGTGCGATCTTTCTATGTCTATCTCTTTCTGACACATTTCACTTAACATGATACTTTCCATGTTGATCCACTGATGAAGTCATGGAATTTTTACTTTTCAAGAAATTAATCAAAATGTCATATATCTTTGAAAAAGATTTTGAGTTTTGTGTGAGTGCATGAAAAACTTCAAAAAGTATTTAGTGTTCCACATGGGCTAGTCTTTTTTAAAAAAAGGATATTTAAATAACTTCTGAACATTCAGGGAGATTTTCTGCTGAACTGATATGACAGTAAAGCAGAACACCCTGAAGTAAGCAGAAGAAAATTAGGCTTTCATTCATTTATTCACTTAAACTCATGCACTCTTTATTGGTTATGTCATGTATAAGTCTCTCTTTGTTGCTGCTAACTGGGGGAGTGAATTAAAGGTCATAGGCGATTTTCAGAGAAATGAAAAATACTGACACTTTCTTTGTGTGATTTAAAATAATTATGCAGTTCACTTGAAAAAGATAGTATTTTTCTCCAAAATTTAGTGGATTTCATGTTTATTTGCCCAATAACAAAAATTCATCTGGGACGAGATTCCTAGTAAAGCAGGTATGGAGGTTTGCCTTGCACAGAGGTCCACCAGGCTCAATACAGTCCTGACCCACCCCCCTCCCACCGCCCTTCCCTCCCCCCTGTATCAGATAAGCAGAGGCAGAGCCAAGAGTACCTTCTGAGCACTGCTGGGTGTGGTTCCAAAGCAAAACAAACAAGTAAACAAGTACAAAACAGTAATCCATCTATTTTCTGTAAGGAGTGTGGGTGGGGGACTGGCATGTGTGTGTGTGTGTGTGTGTTTCTGTGTCTGTGTCTGTGTGTCTGTGTCTTTGTGTGTGTGTGAGGTGGGGAGGTTAACAGATATCCTAGTGTCCCACAGACTGATTTATAACATGACTTTCTCTATGCACCTAGCCCCTTTGATCAGTTTTTCTCTCTCCTTCCCTCCCTCCACCCACTCCATTGAGAGACTGTAATTTTCCTTGTTACTAAACTCCCAATCATTTTGGGTTTGAAACCCAATTCCAGTTACCTTTGATGATAAATCCTCTGAGAATCTACTTATATATCCTAAGGATTTTTTATTGTTAGAAGGAAATTTTACAATGCTTGCCTGGCATTTTATAGTATCAAATTTTCTTTCCTCCCCTTTTTCTTTCAATACTCTTTATTTTCCCTTTCTTGTTTTCCTTTTGAATATTTGTAGGAAAGGAAAGCCTGTCCCAGAGGTAGCATGTATTGAAGAGGTCTGAGGAAGTGGAACTCCAAAGTTCCTCTTTAATTATTCTGGCATCTGATTATTGCTGCAAGCTTTTGCTCCATTATTGTGAACGTTGGTACAAATCTATCAGATAATAAGTTAATTAAGTGTTGAATATGCAGAGTGTTTACAGGGTCTAGTAAAATGATATCGAGTCAAAATGTATCCTTATAGGTAATATAATTGTTTAAAAGGGGGATAACAAAGATAAATAGAATATAAAAGTAATTTAATGACATACTGCTGCCTTTTTCTGAACTTTGTGAGCTTTAGAAATGAGATGTGAGTGAAATCTGGGGTAGGCAGAGGTGCTTTGTGGAGATAACGGATCTGATGAGCTTGAAGTAATAAAAGAGGAAAACATTCCTGGTGCTTCTAGGGGGACAAACGCATGTGAAGCTCTCTATCTCATTCAGGGCTTCGAAACTGACAGGTCTATCAAAGCTGATAAGGTCCAGCATCACTGCATTTCCACATGAATTTCACATAGACTTTCTGCTTGAACATGGAATTTCCTTGCCACAACTATCTGTTTCCAGATCTCTGGCAAAAATAAATTTAGATCCCGGATTCCTAACAACTGTGATCTTTGCCTATTTTTTGAATACTTGATGTTCTTTTCTTTGCAAGCCTAGAATACTTTATGCAAATTATTTATACTATATTAAGACAACTGGCAGAGGAACCCAGGTATGTGGGACCTGGGGCTGAGATCTCCAAGCCTGCTTGGATGGGGACTGGGCCTCCTCCACCCAGATCCCCCATTTTCCAGTAGCTTGGCAGTCACACTCACAAACTGTCCCCGGCACTTTAATGTAATCCCAGCAACGGCTAAGATCCAGAGACCATAAATAAAGCTCCCGGAAGTTATAGTCTAGTTCTTATAGTCTAGTTCTCCCTCTCGGAGAAACTGGCAAGCTACGGAGAGTATCCTGCCTACACTGCAAAGCCTGGCAAGCTCTGCATATTCGATATGCCAAAAACAATAACAATGATGGGTCTCATTCCCCTGACCCTGGAAGAGTCTCCAACGTGGCACCGTTGGGAAGGACAAGTAAAGAGAGGCTGCTAAAATCTCAGGGCTAGGATGAATGGAGGTGTTAGTGGCATCTGCTCAAGCAAATTGATGAACAACCAGATGACAGTGATACAGTGGTACTAAGGCAAAGTAGCTAGTCTAGGTGTTAGACAAACTTCAAAAAATAAACTCCTATTTCCCTCCTATCCCCTGCCTCAAATATCTCAGTGTTGACAATCTGATCTCAGAAACTCTGATTTGAAGAAGAAAAAGAAAAATGATTGTTATTGGTATTACTTCATAGCATTTGGTTCTGACACTTTGTTCTAAGCCTGAAAAGTGAAGACTTGTACTTGAGAAAGATGAAAGGCATTCCCTGGAAGGGAGCCACCTTTGAACTGAGACAAAATGAATGGAGAAAGAAGTGTTCCCCTGTAAGATTTTTTTCTAGTTATTTTGGTTTCTGAACAGGTTGAAATAATATACAATGTCACAATTACCCCATGATGATCAAATTAAAGAAGAGGAGTGTTCAGGAAGTATAATACACATACATATACATAAGCAATATGCACATATACAATTACATTACATGTGTGCTTTGAAAATGTGTCTCCAATGGGTACTTTAACTTCATGTGACAGCTAGCTTTTAAAAAAGTTTCATTTTTATGTATCAATTGTTGTTTTTCTTTCTAGAAATAACTACAAAATATTATTGGTAAATTTATGCATTAACAACTCACTAAGTTTATTTGCTTACTCTGAGACTTTAGATGTGCTTAAAATGCATGAGAAAGTTTATTTTTACTTATTATATTAAAATGAAAATGTCACTCAACACAACTTTTAAGTAGTTGCTTAAATTTTAATTTTAATGCCCTCCTGGCTATAAATTTTAATATTTTCTTTACTAATATTGCAAATAGATGAATTTTTAGAAGTGAGATGCTACAATTTATAAAAGTCACTGCCAGGGCTGGAGTGATAGTACAGTAGATAGTGCATTTTCCTCTTATGTTTTCAATCTGGGTTTGATCCTTGGAAGACCATATGATCCCCCAAGCCTGCTAGGAATGAGTCCTACATATAGAGCCAGGAGTAACCCCTGAGCATTAACAATGTATCCCCAAAAGCAATAAACAAAACAAAACAAACAAATAGCCAGTAACAAAATCAAACTACCCTCATGAAAAATTCCACAATCTTCTAAATTGATTTTGTGCGTTGAGAGTAGTAAATAAGTAAGGAGGTGCAGGGAGATAGTGTAGTGTTGTGCTGAAGGGGCAAACAGCCTGATCTTGGCCTAGTTTGTTTCCTGGTACCACCTGTTCCCTCAAATCATTGCAAGGTGCAGTCCTATAGGCTCCCAGCACATCAAGGATCGACCAAGTGTCCCCAGTACCACATGCCAGAGGAATGTTGCACCTCCCAGAATCTTTGTTTTCAACCACAGGCCCAGTTTGTTACAAAATACTGGGGGTAATCCCCATCCTCCTGACTACTGGTTGGAAGTCTCCCCTCCCCACAAAGAAAATTAATCCGATAAGGAAAAAATGGTCTGATAGAGTCATATTCCAAAATAGTCATCAGGTAGTACCTGGGAAGGAAGGAAGGAAGGAAGGAAGGAAGGAAGGAAGGAAGGAAGGAAGGAAGGAAGGAAGGAAGGAAGGAAGGAAGGAAGGAAGGAAGGAAGGAAGGAAGGAAGGAAGGAAGGAGCACTATAGGTTTTTCTTCTTTAATATCCTGATACTATTATAATCTGGTTTTGACTTGCTTTCTACAATTGATGTGCTACAGGTAAAAGTAACCCTTGCCATCATGAATGAGGTGCTAATTTTGTAATACTTGCATAAGAATACTAAGCTAAAGTGGACTCTGATTTTGTCATTTTCCATTATCCATAATTAAGTAATTATGTCCAGCACAGCCAATTTGTGAACTAGTGCCTTATGTCAATATATGAATTATACATTCAGATGTATAAAAATTGACTATAAATGCTCTCAATAGGAGTATTTGTTTCAATATATCTTGCCATGTACATGAAACTTACACACAAACAGCACATGTACCAGCAGAGAGCTATATGGAGACCCTTAAAAGAGAAAGACTCATAGGCAATTCCTACCCTACACTCATATCCACTGACTTCAAACTGGAATTTAGCTCCGAAGAGGCCGAAGGGTCAGAATCACGTTATTCCTGTTAAACACTTACTACTATAATATCAGGACTAAAATCAAGAAGTTTAAAAAAAATTAACATCAGGAAGTTTTGATGGATGAAACAAGTTCCATTCCAGTGGTCCATTTGCAGTTTTTGAAATATGGACACGAGAAAGAGATTCCTATATGACTTTTCTCTGAAGTAACAGAATTACAAACTAAGTCATACAAGTAGGACTTTCTGTGTAATAATTAGTGAGGATATGTTGAAGTAGAAAATAGACCTGGAGAAAATCATGTGGGCTTCTGTGGGTCTTAACTAAGTTTCTGAAACTTCATGAGACTCAAATGCTTATTTCACAAAGCTATTGTACAATAAAATTCCTTACAAACAGCCTTGAAGTTGTTTATAAGATGCATACAACTATACTAATCTATGCTATGTCATAACGAAGTCAGTTATGGAAAACTTTTGTCCATTTTATAGATAGGTGCTGCCTGATAGCATTTAATATTAGTATTGGATTTGATTTATTATTAAACCTGATATTATTAATACTAATATCAGCAAATCTATCTCTATTAGCTATTTGCTGCAGTCATTTGTTTATGTAATGCATATCTTTGAGTGATTACTATGCATTAAGCATTGCTTTAGGCAGTTGTCATAATTTAGAGATGCAGCAGGCAAAAGTTTTCATTGGACAAAAGCTCTTATTGGGATCTACATTGCAGCAGAGTAGAAAATAGGGGAAAGATCATGTGCTTAACAAATGTTTTAAAAATTATGACCTATTAGACAAAGATAAATATCACAAGAAGAAAAAAGTGGAGCAGGAGGAAAAAATGGGAGAGGATCAGCATTGGGATCAGTTTTTAAAAAGAATAACAATTAGGGATGAATTCATTGAGAAGATAATATTTGAGTAGAGAACCCAAGTTGATGAGAAAATAGGGTATTCTTTTATTGGAGGAAGAGCATTCCAGACAGAAGAGATATGAAATTGGAGATATGAAATCTTAGAAGCAGTTAACTTATGTTTGTTTAAGGTTTGGAGGCCACACCGAGGGATGCGCAGAACTTGCTCTTGACTCTGATCTCAGAGATCACTCCTGCCTGGCTCTGGTGGGTGTATGGGATGCCAGGGATCAAACTCTGGTTCAATAAGTGCAAGACAGGTATCCTATCTACTGTATTATCGCTCTGGCCCCTCTTACAGGAAATTTTTGAGGATAGACCAATTACTTTAAGGAAAACAGTTAGGGAATGAGGAGTCTACGGAGCATCTGAACACAAAGTGATGTCATCCTCTGAACTGTCTCTTCAGAAGTAATCTCAGGGAGACAAGGATGGCATCTTGAGTAGGAGTCAAGAGGTAATTTTAGGAATCTAGGACTAAGACAGTAGTAGCTCAGCTGAGACCCTGGCACCATTAATGAGGCACTCATAGTAAAGTTTTGTGGCTGCTCAAATGATAGTTACTTTGGCAATAATTTAGGGGTTCTTTATACCTATTACTAGCAGCTGGGGATGTCATTTAAGCATTTATATACTGGCAACCCTGGTATTTCTACACTGGAAATCTTGTTGCTAATTCTTCCTAAGTACTGGTAAAGTGTGTCTTTAAATTATCAACTGAGATTTGAAACATAAAGCAACATTAAGCTTTTGTGCCAGTGTTCATGGAATACAACCCTTTCTCCAAAGAAATGTGGGTCTTTAAAACAGCATAGACTGATTCCCACTGGTAAAAAATCTAGGAAGCCTTAGTGTTAAGGCTTCCTTAGTGTTAAGGCTTCCTTCTATGCCTTTTCACGTAAAGATTTTGTTGAGGAGAAAAGTAGATTGCTCTCATAATAGTCATAATACTATGAAATAGTTATTTCTTTTAAAAACTACTTTGCAATGAAAAAAATCATACTTTTAAGCCAGTTCTTCACTAAAAAAAGCTGTATCAGTGAATGTGTATCCAAGATATAAATATCAACTAATAATAATTAATAACACTAAATGTTATTAATTTAATAGCACCAATTTTAAAAATAAATGAGTAACAATGTTTAACACTATAAATTTATGTTAGTTCTAATGAAACTTCTTGGTTGAGTACATTTGTAAACTCTTAGAAAGATGTTAACAGTCACAGAATTTGTCAAGGTTTTCCAAGCCAGTCAAGAATTATGAAGTTAGGCAGTCCCACTGAATCCCAATATGTTTGATCTCTCTTCTCCCATCATCCTCTGAAAATCTTCAAATGAAATTAATACTGAGTGAGCATAAATTTCAGAGTTCCATCTGTCCTTGTGTGTGTGTGTGTGTGTGTGTGTGTGTGTGTTTCCTGGTTTTTGGACCACATGCAGAAGGTGCTCAGGGCTTACTCCTGGCTCTGCGCCCAGGGATCACTCCTAGGGAGCATCTTGAGAGTTCCTATGTGGTGTCTGGAATCAAATCTTACTTGGCTGTGTGCAAAGAAAGCACCTGACTCTACACTCTCTCTAGCGCCCTTGTGTTTCTGTGCTGAACACGCTGTTCCACACTGCACACTATGTCTCTGGTTTCTTGTCAGACTTCTAGTCTTAATCCCACTTTCGGCTCAGCAGTCTCTCATTCTGCGTTCTGTTTAGAGAAACATAGAGTAAAAGCAGATTTGTAGTTTCTTTGGCTGAGTTTAGTTTGCTCTAGTAATAATCACCAAATATTTTTTCAACTATCAAGCGGATGCTTTATGCATTATGCTTTCTTGCGTCCTCAGATGTTAGCGGTGAACACGTGACAGTTAATTTTAAGTAACAATTTATCTAGATAATAGTATTAAGATATACAGTCAAACAATACTCTGGATGTTTATGTGAAGTAATTTTTTTTAAGTTTTTTTTAAAAAAAACATTTAAATCAACATCTTTGAGTAAGATAGAATATCCTCTGTAATGTGAGTGGAGTGAGCCTCCTCCAAAAAATTGAATACTTCAAGAGATGGACATTCCTAGAAGACAGGAGACCAGGGAATTCTTTAGCAATTGGAAATTGGACTTAAGTTGCAACATTTGTTCTTTTGTGTTCTTTGATCTGCCAGACAGTCTTGCAGATTTGGAGTTGCCAAGCTTCATGATCATAACAGCTTCTTCTTCTTTTTAAGCTTTTTGGGTAATAACCGGTGATGCTTAGGGGTTACTCCTGACTCTACACTCAGGAATTACTCCTGATGGTGCTCGGGGGACCATATGGGATGCTGGGAATCAAATTGAGTTGGCAGGGCAGACATCAGCTTATTCTTTAGGTAAATCTTTGCTTGCTCACACCCACATGCATGCATGCATTCACTCACACACACACACACACACACGTGTTAGTTCTGTTTCCTAGGATAATCTCATGAATATTGACTGCATATTTATTTTAACCAATAAATACGGGTAAAAGTGATAATGTTAATACCAAGTAAAGCTTCAGAGACAGACGTAATTGTCACATTCATTTGATACCTCCTCTTAATGTGAGAGGAGAGAAATGGAGCTTTAGAGTAGAGCCCCAACAATTATGGCAAAGGGTTTCAGCAAATATCCATCATATATTTTTATGAATCTCTGTCAATTGGACAAAGTTTATCAAAGAAATATAACCTACATTTTACTGACTGCTACAATCACCCCAAAATTTATACTTCAAAATCATAATATTCTTTTTTAGATTTTACAGTTTCCATATATCCATATCAAATAATTTTATCATCCTAGTAGTCATCACAATACAGCACAAAGGGAGAATTGGAGAATTAGGAAAAAATTTTAAGTTAACCACTCTACACTTATATAGGCTAACCATTAACTTGTTTCTTATGATATTCTCACCTGAAAGGGTCTGATATTTAACCTGAGGATTGAACAGAGACTGTTCTAATTGTGATGATCAAAAATATAGTAATGTTAGGGCTGGAGCGATAGCACAATAGCTAGGGTGTTTGTCTTGCACGCGGCAGACCCAGGTTCAATTCCCAGCATTCCATATAGTCCCCTAAGCACTGCCAGGAGTAATTCCTGAGTGCATGAGTCAGGAGTAACCCCTGTGCATCTCCAGGTGTGACCCAAAAAGCAAAATTGAAAAAAGAGTATATAGTATTGTTGTTCCAAATAAATGTGTCTCTCCAACCTTAGCAAAAGCTTAAATAACTGTAGCACTGTTGTCCTGTTGTTCATTGATTTGCTCGAGCGGACACCAGTAACGTCTCCATTATGAGACTTGTTATTGAATACATGACGGGTAGCTTGTCAAGCTATTTTTTTAAATTTAAATGACCTTTAATTCCAAGCAAAATGCAGTTGAAATACATTTGTAATTGACAGAAAAAGTTTAAATAATTTTTCCTTCATCAATGAAGTGTTTTTGGTTTTTATTAATACATCAATGAAGTATTTTATCATACACTTTGAGGCTTACAATACAAATTTCTTATCTCACAGGTGCTGTGAGTCAGGATTCTGGTGTGTTTTAGTTATATTATCTGCTCAGCATTTCACAAGACTGAAATGAATGTGAGTGTCCTCATTTAGAGACCCACAAGGGAAAAATAAAATTCTAGCTTTCTTCACTTAATAACGTAATCAATTTCTTGCAGCTGTGTGACTGAGTCTGTCATCGAGGTTGTCTCCCAGCTTCTAGATGATGCAGGTCCTCCAGCTGTACTCTCCCTCCTGTTCCTACGACCCCTTCTTGGGATGCTCCTGTGTTTTGTTCTTGTTACTCTTCAGTATGCTCAAGGAGTTATAAAACAAAAAGTAATCCTATAAATTAATATTTCATTATTACTTGACATATCAAATAATTTAGTCAGGAGACTAACTTCATATTCACAAGTTCCATCCACACTTATGGGCAAATTATGTAAGGTGAGACCAATAGGGAATGACGAATTTGGGGTCATCTTAGAATTCTGCCTAACACAAGGGATTTCACATGTAGAGATTACATAGAGAAGTTGTGGTAAAATGTCATGAGATACTCCTAGTTATTATGACCCTTTGACCTTAATACTTGTATCTCCAGGTATATTAAGGATAGATTCAGGTATATTCAATATTATACCCGGGATATTCTTCTGAACTCTTTTTCTACTTTCTTACACTCCAAATAATTTGAGAAGAACTTCTCTTCTTATTTTTAATCCTTTCTCTAACAAGTTGCTGTAAAGAAACAGTCTGATTGAGATGCATGTTTATGAGTGTGTGGAAGAGCAGACTTGAAAATGTATTATGAAATTTTTTTAACTTGAAGATTGAGAAATATTAGAAAATTATGAAGATTAGAAAAATTGTGTCTATCAAAAGGATCAACTGGCGAATAGTTAGGCAAAGAAATTAGAATCTGAAAGCATCCAATTTTTGTATTTTTGAATTATTTTTCCGAGACAGTGAAAAATATTTCGGGTTGGAATCTACATGGAAAGAAAGATATTGCTATTGAGTAAGAGAATTTACTGATATATAATAGCAATTAATCAGTGGTCAGCAAGCACTTTTGCTAAGAAACTCCACAGTATTTTAGGTTCTGTGATTCAAAAGGTGTCTTTGTCATAGCAGTTCAACTCTGTTGTTATGTGCAAACAACCACAGGCTTTTTTAAACAAGCTGGCACAGGTGGCTCTGTTTCAATGCAACTTTGTTTGCAAAATGAGGCAACAGATAGAATTTTGGACTACAGGATATAGATGGTCACCCTGGTAGTAGATCATTCGTGCTCTAAAGCAATAAAAGTGAAGTTGGACAGGAGATGGAGTTGATAGGATTTGTGATAGAGGTTTTGCTAACCTAGTTTGGGCTGAGAGCTCTCAAGGCACAGGACATATGAAGTAAAGCATCTCTCCCCAATAGTTTGCATTATAAGAATATTTTGATACAGAAATTCTGTAGCATAATTCATCTATTAGTAAGGAAACAAAGATAAACTAGCTTTGAAGGCAAAGTGGAAAGGACCGACTTCAGTTTATAAATCCATTTTTCATTCCAGCTGGTCAAGAATAATGTAAAAAAATGGGTATGGTATTAATTAAAGACACCCTACTCAATTACAAACTGCTTCATTAATTTTCCTTATAAATGTATGTTTATGTGTTTTCTGCTTAATATAGTAACTAGGAAATAATCATCATGCATAAGAAAATATTTTCATGTGAGTGGTCTGGATACTCAGCCAGACTATTTAATGTTGCACAAGGATGAATAATGAGACTCTCCAGTGAATTGCAAAAGAGACACATAGCAAAAAATAATAAAATGGATGCTACTGTCCATAGATATAGATATGAAGCTATTCCTCTGGGTCAAGTTCAATTTTTACAGGCAGACTAAATGATATCTTATCCTTTTATTGTAAATATGATGAGGGCACTTTATAGTTCACTGGGAATATTAAACTCCTCTTTTCCTGTTGATCAGGCCACCCTCTGTGTTACCACTGAGGGGAATGGATGGGAGAGGCAGCTCACAATGAATAGCACAGGACCTTCATTTCTAACTATGGCATGTGTTGAATGACTGTGCTGAGAAATTACAATGTAAAATAATGAGGCGCTGTGGCATGGGGGACAGACACTACAGACTTAATGATTTTTCTTCTAGAAATGTACAGTTATATCTAAAACATCTAGCCGGTGATTTATACAACAAGCATATGCTCTACTTAAAAATGTTCTTAAATTTGTTAGAGCCACAGAGTAAGAGGATGTTTCTCATTTTTGAGATGGGGGATCTTTACTTTTCCTGAATCATCTGAATGAGTCTTTAAATGATGTCTATTTTTTAATTAAATTATATGGGATACATACTAACCGTTAGGAGCACTTACATATCTTACATATTTTATTATTATTTTATTGGTAATAGGTGTAAGGCTCTATGACTGAAGGCAAGAAATGGAAATAAACACAAATCTATAGTTGTCTACAGCACATTGTCGTGGCACCAAACGATACAATTGTGCTTCTGTGAGGGCCAAATAGGCCACAATCTATGAGCTGATGATTTTAGATTATAAAAGAAGTTCAGAGAAAAGTTTCCTTTATCCAATAATGACCTGTAGACTCCAATATTTTTATTTTTATTTTTTTGGGGGGTCTCACCCGGCGATGCACAGGGGTTACTCCTGGCTCTGCACTCAAGAGTTACTCCTGGCAGTGCTCAGGGGACCATATGGGATGCTGGGGATCGAACCCGGGTCGGCCTCGTGCAAGGCAAATGCCCTACCCGCTGTGCTATCGCTCCAGCCCTCCAATATTTTTAATAGATGCTTTCTGCCTTGCTCTCACAATTAAAATTAGGTGTGAAAAATTTATCTTTGCATGGAGGTTTGAAGGCAAGAAAAGAAAACTCAGGAAAGATCTGAGAGTAAAAATTATTATATATATGTATGTATTTATATGTATTACAATAATACACTAATATATTAATATATACAGTATATTACATATAATACATATAAATACTGCTGATTGCTCCCCAGCATCTAATCTGTCTTCTTCGTCCTAACAGAACTCTAACGTTTTACGTATCCTTGTTTTCCTATATGACTCAGAGATCTGTCCTTATCATAACTCCAGTTATGGATTCTGATTCATCTGCATAATTTCTTAATTTATGTGTTTCTAAGACTAACCATTTTAGACACACAGATGATCAGACTTCCATTGAAATTCAAAGTCAGTTGGTCTAAGAACTCTTCATTTTTTATCCAATACTGAAAACCTTTCCTGTCACTGGGGAGGCTTCAGTAAACACTGATTTAGGCTCATTGGTGCAGTGCAAAACCCTGGTGGTTTGTATTAAATTGGGCCAAGTTGACTGATAGGAAGGTCTTTTATTTCCAGGCTTTTTTAGAGAGGATTTTCTTTCTGTTTTTCAGAACAAAGAGACATATAATCCCAGTTGTTGACAGCAGCCATCTTACGAAAGGGAGGATATTAAGGCTTAAGATGAAGCCAGTGTGTGTTTGTGAAAGCAGAGAAATGGAACAGAGACCTTAATAACAGACTGAGTCATCAGTCAACTAGCCCAGAAGACTGTCCTGCCTCTGGATGTTTTCTTATGTGACAATCAATATCTTATTTGTTAATCAAGTTGTTCCTTGCAGGTAAAAGCTTTTTAATTGATAGACCACTAGTATTGTTGTTGTTCTGTATTTTTTTCAAAAAATGATCTTTTCATTTAGAAAAAGAAAAATCTAGGAATTGTATTGTTTTCTATACAAAGTACTCTCAACTAAAATTATAACAATGATTAGTCTATCATTTTGACCTGACTTTTGTGCATGGTGTCAGGTCGAGTTCTAAGCCCATTTTTTTGCATGTGGTTGTCCAGTTGTGCCAGCACCATTTGTTAAAGAGACTTTCCTTGCTCCACTTCACATCTCTTGCTCCTTTATCAAAGATTAGATGATCATACATTTGAGGTTGTGTGTGGGGATATTCCACCCTGTTCCATTGGTCTGCAGCTCTGACTTTGTTCCAGTACCATGCTGTTTTAATTGTTACCGCTTTGTAGTAGAGTTTAAGGTTGGGGAGGGTGATGCTTCCCATCATCTTTTTCCCAAGAATTGTTTTAGCTATCCGTGGGCGTTTATTGTTCCATATAAATTTCAGGATTGCTTGCTCCGCTTCTTTGAAGAATGCCATGGGTATCCCTATAGGGATCGCGTTAAATCTGTATAATGCTTTTGGGAGTATTGCCATTTTGACAATGTTTATTCTCCCTATCCATGAGCAGGGGACCTCAACATCAGACCACAAACCATAAGGTACATTGAAGACAAGGTAGGCAAAACCCTCCAGGATATTGAAGATAAAGGTATCTTCAAAGATGACACGGAACTAAGCAATCTAGTAAAAACAGAGATCAACAAATGGGACTACATTAAACTAAAAAGCTTCTGCACCGCAAAAGATACAGCGACCAGAATACAAAGACTATCTACAGAATGGGAAAGGATATTTACACAATACCCATCGGATAAGGGGTTGATATCAAGGGTATATAAAGCACTGGTTGAACTCTACAAGAAGAAAACATCCAACCCCATCAGAAAATGGGGCGAAGAAATGAACAGAAACTTTACCAAGGAAGAGATACGAATGGCCAAAAGACACATGAAAAAGTGCTCTACATCACTAATCGTCAGAGAGATGCAGATCAAAACAACCATGAGATACCACCTCACACCACAGAGACTAGCACACATCCAAAAGAACAAAAGCAACCGCTGTTGGAGAGGATGTGGGGAGAAAGGGACCCTTCTACACTGCTGGTGGGAATGTCGGCTAGTTCAACCCTTTTGGAAAAAAGTATGGACGATTCTCAAAAAACTAGAGGTTGAGCTCCCATTTGACCCAGCAATACCACTGCTGGGAATATATCCCAGAAAAGCCTAAAAGTATAGCCGAAGTGACATATGCACTTATATGTTCACCGCAGCACTGTTTACAATAGCCAGAATCTGGAAAAAACCCGAGTGCCCTAGAACAGATGACTGGTTGAAGAAACTTTGGCACATCTATACAATGGAATACTATGCAGCTGTTAGAAAAAATGAGGTCATGACGTTTGCATATAAGTGGATCAACATGGAAAGTATCATGCTAAGTGAAATGAGTCAGAAAGAGAGAGACAGACATAGAAAGATTGCACTCATCTGTGGAATATAGAATAATAGACTCTAAGACTAATGTCCAAGAATAGTAGAAATAAGTACCAGGAGATTGTCTCCATGGCTTGGAGGCTGGTCTCTCATTCTGGGTAACTCAGGGAAGGGACCACCAAGTAAAATGTGGTTGGAGGTCATGTGGGGGAAGGGTGATGCGGGCCAAATACAGACTAGAGACTGAACACAATGGCCACTCAACACCTTTATTGCAAACCACAACACCTAATCAGAAAGAGAGAACAAAAGGGAATTCCCTGCCAAAGTGGCAGGGTGGGGTGGGGGGAGACGGGACTGGGGAGGGGGGGAGGGATGTTGGGTTTACTGGTGGTGGAGAATGGGCACTGGTGAAGGGATGGGTTATCGAACTTTGTATGGGGGAAGCATGAGCGCAAAGATGTATGGATCTGTAACTGTACCCTCACGATGACTCTAATTAAAAATAAACTAATAAAAAAAAGAATAATATTGGTAGGAAAAACTATCTGATTTAAGAATGAATATAAATCGACAGCAATCAAAATTGTACCTTCTGAATAAATACAAAATAAACATAATCATATAGAGAAAAAAACAATGATTAGTCTATCATTTATCTCTAATAATAAGTTTGGCAACTAGGAAAGAATAGTCTATTTCTTATAATTAGTGATGAATTGCCATTCAGGATCAGGATCAGTAACGGCTATGATATTGATAAGAGTAACTATAAAAAGCTAGTATTTGCTAATAATGTAGCTAAGTCTAAAAATTGAAAATAAGTTGAAGTAAACAAATTCCTCAAATACCAAATACCAAATTTCTAGTCATTCATTTTAAAGGTGAAATTTAATTTCCCCATGGACAAATGAAAGCATTTCCAAAAAATATTTACATATATATGTGATCTCATTTAGCTGTGAGCAGGCTTCGACCTCATACAGCTGGAGCAAAGCCTCTGATCTGTCTAGATGCAGTGGTTATCACATTCCTTCAAGATATCCACTTGCACTTTGGTGCTTGCATGCTATGACTGGGCAGAGTTTGGCATGACCTTCACCTCAAAGTGCTGTTTAAAGACTTAAGTTTCTGGAGGCAAAAAGGCTATGGAAACCTGATCCCCTTTCCCATTAGTTTTTTTTTCTTTTTTTCTTCCATTAGTTTTTTAATATAAAAATACATGCTGGATGGGAGTGGCTGCTGCCTGTATACATATTTCAAGAAGTATAAAGGATTAAAACCTCTATGAAGATAGAGAGGGGGAGATTGAAAAGGGAAGGCACATTCCAATCCTTTGAAAAGCTGATACTAGAACCCACTGTATCTAACCTGACTGCAATAGTACAACCTAGGGGAAATGGCATGTGAGTGCCTTTTCGTACATAAATTTTTTACAGATGTGGCACATAACTCCACTGGGCTCATTCAGCTTGAGGTAAGACACACCTCGATGAAGAGAATGTTCTCCCTAAATTAGAAAGCCCTATAGAATTATTCTCAGAAGTTACTAGTGCTGACAAATTTCCTAGTACTGAATTCCTACTCTTTCAATGAGCACTAGAAATGATTTATAGATGTGAATTCTCAGAAATAGTTTCAAACTAGAGGCCTTAAGAAAATACTTAGAGCCAGATAGATTAGAATAAGGGTTAAGGTGCTTGCTTTGCGTAGGGTTTATCATGGTCCTACCCCCATCACTGCATATGGTTCCCTGAGCACCACCGGGAGGTCCCAGAGCTTAGACTCAGGAGTCCTGAGCACAGCCAGGAGTAGCTCAACCCCTCCATCCTATTAAAACCAAAAAAAAATTTTTGAAAATTTTGCTCATCATGCAGAAGGTGGTGGAAACACAAGACTAATATAGGGGATTAATATAAATACAATATTGTTTATATTATAAATTAATAAAACATGGATATACAAATTATGTTTATAGGATATACTAATGTTTGGTATATGCATACAGTAGTGTCTATACTGTAGTTATTTTTGGCACCTCCATACTTCTCCAGTTTGTATCTTAAAACTCTGAATTTCCTCTGGGCATGAGCAGATTACCAGACACAAATCAACAACAAAGATCTAAATTTATCAGTATTCTGAGCTCTCAGTAAATTTTCAAATGAGAGTAAGATAATACTAAGAGGTGTTATAAACTAATACAACTAGTTTGTCCCTCTCTGTCTCTGAACTGAGAAGAAGGGAAAATTGCTGGAAGGAAAATGTTTTTTTTTTTTTTTTTAGGAAAATGTTAAAAGCAGTCTAGACGCAGGATTTTTATTCGTTCCCAATTATACAGTAGCATTGGAGTAGAAATGAAATAATATTCCACACAATTTTGGGGGGAAGTTCTAAGATATCCTCGATAGTGCCTTTTGTATACAGAAAAGAAAATATTCAGAGGTTGCTTCTTTTTAAAAAATGACTTGTATCATTGATTTTTCAGATTAACTTCAAGCTAATCTTTACACTTCGAGGTCAAGATTGCAAGCCTTAGGATTTCCTTTATTTAAATTCTCTTTCTTTATTTTTCACCCCATGTTGCTCAGGGTTCACTCCTAGTTCTTTGCCCAGAGATTATTCCTGGCAGGCACTTTATGTGTTGCAAGAGACTGAAACCAGATCAGCTGCATACAAGGCAAGCATATAATCCACATCACTATCTCTCCAGCCCCTATTTAAATGTTTATTAATGCAACAAATATTGATATAACTTTTAAGGGAGGTTATACAACGTAAGAATTTTAAACCTGCATTTATAATTTTAGTTTATTAGCACTTTGTCTAAAAGCAAACTTTTCCAATATATTTTGTAAATCTAATTAAATGGAAATTTATTTAATTGTTAAATCAAAACAACTTAAAAGGTCTCTAAAATATTCCAAAACTATTTTCTTACTTGGTCAAACCTCTCAACTTCAATTTATAAATCAAAATCAGTAACTCATTGAAACTGTTTGTTTATAATGTACTCTAATATTTAAACTACCTTAAAGATTAAAAGTAGTTACCATAAAGAATAGACACTTTCCGTGTCAAATGTGAAATATTGATATACTTTGTTTTAGTTTTACTTCCATTTATTTTTTGATTTGTAAAATGTAACCCCAGAAGCAGATGCATCAGTATCATTTAGGAACTTTCTTATGTTGAGGCCTGGGTTTGATTCCAGGCAGAGGGGGGTAGAAGGAGGGGAAATATTTTTAATAGCATATTTTATTCAATAGGTGTTTGTTTGAGGATTTTTGTTCGGGTTTTGGTTCTGCTCTGGGTTCAGAGCAGTGCTGGTGATATCTCGAGAACCACGGGGTGCTGAGGAATTGAACTTGGACAGGCAGTGTACACGACAAACGGCTAATTCCTGTACTATCTCTTTGGCCCAAGAGACTTTTTTTCTACTCCATTACACAGCCATAAGGACATTTAATAGTAAGTTAAGTATCAATATATGAGTGAGTTTATTTCTGGATTTTTAAAACCATATTCCACTGATCATTGTGGTTATTTTTACTGGTGCCCGCTCAAACAAATCGATGAGCAACGAGATGACAGTGACAGTGACCATAATTTAAAATTTATTGTCACTTTTTAGTATAATCTGAAGTCAGGTAATGTGAGACCTCCATTTTTATTATTTTTACCTTAAGATTGGTTTTCCTACCTCAGGTCCTTGGTAGTTTAATATAAATTTCACTAGTTTTGTTCTATTTTCTAAAAAATATTATTAGAATTTTGACAAAGACTGTACTGAATCTGTATATAGCTTATGGTAGGAAAAACACCATTTTGATTATGCTAATTCTCTCCATCAGGGAGCATGAAGTATCTATCCATACCTTAACTTCTTGTCCTTATAGCATTCGCTTGTAGTTGTTGTCACTGTCACTGTCACTGTCATTCCGTTGCTCATCGATTTGTTCGAGCGGGCACCAGTAACGTCTCTCATTGAGAGACTTATTGTTACTGTTTTTGGCATATCAAATATGCACGGGTAGCTTGCCAGGCTCTGCTGTGTGGGCTCGATACTCTCAGTAGCTTGCCGGGCTCTCCGAGAGGGCGGAGGAATCGAACACGGGTTGGCCGAGTGAAAGGCGAATGCCCAACCGCTGTGCTATTGATCCAGCCATTTTATAGGTACTGTTGACATCTACTGTCAAGTAATTACTAGGTGTTTAATTATTTTTGTAAGATTTATAAATGTTTATGCAAATGGATCATTTTCTTTTTTTCTCACATTTTTAATGTATAAGATCACAACCAATATTTTATGTATTATTTAAACTTCCATATTTGTTTCTAGTAGAGGTTTCTCTATATTTTATGATATATGTCTGCAAATAATGATGGTTTCACTTTTCTGTGGGGATGAGGAGTCACACCTGGAGATGCTCAGTGATTACTCCTGGCTCTACACTTGGGAATTTCTCCTTGCAGTGCTCAGCAGACCATATGGGATGCTGAGGATCAAACCTGAGTTAGCTGAGTGCAAGGCAAATGTCCTACCCGCTGTACTATTGATCAGTCCCCATTTATTTATTTAATTATTTATTTTAGAATCTGTATTTCTTTCCTTATCATTTTTTTGTTTGTTTTATTGCAAACTACTTACTTTCAGAGCCCACAGTTTGGGCATAGCTGAAGCATTCAGGTTCAAACCAGTGAACAGTGCTCACTGGTGTGCAAGTCTCTGACACCCCCTCTCAAGCGACTAACACAGGGTTCCAGTTGCACTTTTTCAGTCTTTTCTACCTTGCAGCAAAGCAATTTTGCTTTCCACCCTGCACTTAAGAGGGTTCTAAACACTTAGTTTCTGATTAAGCTTTTTGATTCTATGCAGGAATTTGACTATTAACAATCTACCAGTATTAACTTCTTTGGGGTCCATGAGCTCTATGTTTTGTCTTACTGACCTTTTCTCCAATTCCCATCAATCCACCTTCCCATCCACCCCGTCCTCTGTCATATATCTCTAACCAATCTCTTTTCACCCCACCCTTCCCAGTAGCAAGTTATTCCCTCTCACACCCTTTAATCTTCACCTCATTGTCTTCCAGTTTAAACATGATGACTGAGATCTAATCAAGTAAAATTCAGGTTTCAAAAAGAGCAAAATGAATCAAAGCCCAGTGACAACCAGAGCATTTGCTATATAGTAATCTGGATTTCTTTTATATACTGATAATTTCTAATTACTCTAAGACCTCTAGTATTGAATTATGTAAAATTGTGAGACTAGACAATGAAATTGTCTAATTTCTGATATTACTTTATTTGGTTTGGGGCCATACTCAGCAGTCCTCAGAGCATACTACTGGCTCTGTTCTCTGGAATCACTTTTGGTAGAACTCCAGGGACCTATATAGTGCCAGGGATCAAACCCAGGTTAGCTGTGTACAAGGTAAATGCCATACATGCTGTACTGTACAACCTCTCTCTGGTCCCAGGGCATGATTTACAGTATAAAAATAATGTGAATGGTACTCACCAAAGTTCTGCAACAAAGCAGTTCTGTGTCTTAAAAGTCAAGACCCAAAATATCCTTTGGCTATTAGTAATCCCCTGGTATCACTGTCATCCCATTGTTCATTGATTTACTCGAAAAAGCACCATTTGTCCAAGCCCTGAGATTTTAGCAGCCTCTCTTTACTTGTCCTTCCCAACGGTGCTGCATTGGAGCTCTTTCAGGGCCAGCGGAATGAGACCCATCATTGTTACTGTTTTTGGCATATCAAATACACCACAGGAAGTTTGCCAGTCTCTGCTGTGTGGGCAGGATACTCTCAGTAGCTTTCCGGGTTCTCCGAGAGGGAGAATTAGGCAATAAGAGGTCTTGATTGTGTAGTCTCTGGATCTCAGCTGTTGATGGGATTACATGGTTGCAGGGGACAGTTTGTGGATGTGACTGCCTAGCTACTGGAAAATGGGGATCTGGGTGGAAGAGGCCCAGTCCCAATCTGAGCAGGCTTGGAGATCTTAGCCCCAGGTCCCACACACCTGGGTTCCACTGCTGGTTCCTTCATGTGTGAGGCTTGTTCAAGCATGTGGAGAGTGGCCTAGAGCATGGCTGTGGCTGGGTTCTGGAGGTTTTTGGATGCTGGGGCTCTGTTTGGGGTGGGGAGGGAAGCTCAACCCATCCCCTTCGAGGGTGCCCCCAGTGAAGACAACCAGGTGCAGGGGCAAGAGACTCTGCCTCACTCTCTTCCGGGAGCTTTGTTTTATAGTCTCTGGATCTTGGCCATTGATGGGATTACATGGGGGGAGGGGGTTGGGAGGGGTGTGCAGTTTAAGGGTGTGACTGCAAGCCACTAGAAAACGGGGGGGGGTCCCCTGGTAGATATTAGAATTTTCTACAAGAGAACCCACAGCCTGACACGAAAAGGGTAACTAAGATTTGTGACTATTTTCCAAAGGCAGAGGCATGAATTGTGAGCCTCGGGGTTAGGGAATGTATGTGACTCATCTCAGAATTTAAGATCAGCTGAATTTTGTTTGTTATTTGGACAGAGGAAATGGTATTCTCTGACTAACACCTATGCCAAGAGCTGGCAAAATAATACCCATCTGGATTAAATTACTAGCATATAACCAAAGTAGGGCAACACAAAGAGGCAGAAAACAACAAAATAAAATAAGGAAAAACGATGAGAAATGATTAAAAAGAAGGATGGAGGGAGAAGAAAGAGGAAATTATGAGGAGTTGAAAATAAACTTTCCCTTACCATAAAGACTTCATTACTCTAGCAATAAGAAGGGCACTGACTCACTGGCTTATGCCTCATCTGACTGTGCCTGTCTATCCACATAGCCCAGAGCCCAAAGCTAGTTCTCTCATGCTAGGTGCAAAATAGATATGGAGAATTCTGATGAAGCATGTAATAATTAATTAACTCAACTTCTCGTTTCATTTATAAATATCCATCAACAACCATGCATCATAAAAATATTTAGAAAAAATAGCATGAGAAAACAAATAAGTCACTGCTACAATAAGAGCAATAGCAATATAAAACATTTCAAAATTTAGTAAGTTCAGAGAAATTACGAAATCTATCTTATTCATATACAGAAGAACCCATTGTCATGAAAAGCCTGCAAACAAAGAGCACAAAGTATAATAAAAGATAAAATATATAGTTGCTGACATAATCCAAGGAAAGCCTAGATAAAATCGTGAACGACAATATTCAGAAGCATAGTTAAATGAGGCCAGGTGGGTAAAAAAATTAAAGTGCTCAATTTTTCACAAAACTTAGTCCTACAGGATGCAATATGACTAGCATCTCCCAGGAGAGGTGAACCTTTTTTTTCTCCAGTGCAACTCAGTTTTAGGTCCTCCAGCGGTTTATCTAGACTTGGATTACAGAGAGTGCCTACATCTTGGGTTTTGCCTGGAATGGACTCTCCCACATGCCTCTTGTTGTTTCTCTACTGATAAACCAATTTTGTTGTTGGAATAATTGATTGCTTTCATTCAAGTCCAGATAAGTTAAAGTTAAAGACTATTAGCTATCAGAAATAAAATCTTACTTTTCCCCTCAGAATAAAAACAAGTATGGGGTAAGGACTAAGGACAAAACTTGCGAGACTAAACGGTTAAAGCACTTGCCTTCATAGGTCTGTGGCACCACATGTGGCCCTCTAAGCACCACCAGGAATGTTCCTAGAGCACAGAGCTAAATGTAAGCTCTGTGTGCCACCAGGTGAGTACATGACCTTGGTAATGTTTCTTGATGCTGGGCCTAGCTTCTCTGACCAGGCCTGATTTCCGGCCCATCGTGATTAAGCAAAGTTTATGTAACTGCCTGTTATGTAACTTCTACCACACTTGAGCGTCCGGGGCTGAGGGTGAGCAGATCATTTTCCCGTATGTAATGTTAACCTGATCCAAGCAGGAGGCAACGGCTGGAATAAACGCATCAAAACACACTTGTCGCTCTTCACTACTTCTCCCTGGCTGGATGATGAATCTTGGTGCTTTGCACAGAGCAGCGTCCCACGAGAACTCTGCAACCCCATACTCTCTGCCTTATTCCCCCCCAAAAATGAAAATGTTGTTTAATAACAGCACTTAATTTACTAAACACAAACCTCCAAATATAAAATTTATGCAATATACCAAAGTGTATGAAAAATATACAAACCTAGAATATTTTGTCCAAATTTGAACACACACATAGATAAAAATTATTAACTGTAAAGGAAAATATTGCATGAAGTGTTTAGAGAGAAACAATGGCATTATTTTGTTTGTTGGTTGGGGGCTACGCCTGGGGATGCTACGGCTTAACTCCTGGCTCTGCACTCAGGACTCACTCCTGGCAGGGCTCTTGGGACCACATGGGATACTGAAGATTGAACCCGAGTCAGCGGTACCGAATGTACTATCTTTCTGGCCCTGGCAATGGATTAAAGAAAAATCAAAATAGAAATCATATGTTCAGAGTGCTACAGTAGAGCAAGGATAGTGCATGACCCAAATTGATGAGCAACTTTCCTATAGAAATAACGACTGAGATCAGAAAGTTATGCAAGGAAATAAAGAAACGTATTGTGAGAGTATAATAGAGAGCTTGCTGTGCTGTTCAATGTTCAAGAACCTGATCGTGTCAGATTAGGTTCAGTATATAACTCAATGGAATTGCAGTATGAGATGAAGCTGGAGAAGTAAGCAAGGACTGAATCATACCAATCTCCTATCCTATACTGAAGCAATTGTAACTGCCAGGGAAATGTTTAAAGCAGGGAAGTAGATGGCTTAGTATAGGTTTTGATCACTATATCACTGGATCACTGTCATCCCGTTGCTCATTGATTTACTCGAGTGCGCACCAGTAATATCTCCATTGTGAGACTTGTTGTTACTATTTTTGACATATTGACTATGCCACGGGTAACTCTCCAGGCTCTGTTGTGTGAGCAAGATTCTCTCAGTAGCTTGCCGGGTTCTCTGAGAGGGACGAAGGAATCGAACCCGGGTCAGCCACGTGCAAGGTAAATGCCCTACCTGCTGTACTATCGCTCTGGAAGTTAACTTTAGTGTTCAGTAGACTCTATAATATTATTCAAATAAAACACAGAGCTGGGCCCGCATAAGTATCCAATAAACAATGACATGAAGTGAAAAAAAATAAGTTAATTTTTGGTTCAATGTGATGGAGATGCACCATTTTACTGTGGTAAAGAGGAACACAATATTTACTGTAGCTTGAGTTATAATTTAATTGCAAATCTTAGCTCTGTCACAATCTCTGTGATCCTAATAAGTTACTTTGAGGCTCAACTCTTTGAAGCTCAATCACACAATTCTTTGAGGCTCAATTTTTAGTTTTTTACAAAAAAAATCTTTGTTTCTTTCCTGCAAGACTTTTCTTGGTGTCCACAGCTATAAATAAAAATTTTGAGAAAAATTATTAACTATAATGAGTACTGTGCTGCTAATGTTGGGGCCTTTTTTTACAGGTTGAAGACATTTGTCTTCAGTGCAGTGAAGGAAGTCATTATGAGAGCAACTTGGCATGTCTCTCAGAACCAGGGGTGACAATAGACATTGCTCTCCAAATCAACTGGACTTAAGGTCTTGAAAAATAAAGATTTTGTGCCTCTCACATACAGATTGGCATTCTCTTCACTCCTGAGAGCAGAGTTCTCATTGTGCCCACCAAAAGCTTGTCATGGACGGTTTTACTAGTCAAGATAACAGTCATACTGAATTGTAATTTCATTTTCTTTTTTTTATTATTTACTTTATTGAATCACCATGTGGAAAGTTACAAAGTTCTCAGGCTTATGTCTCAGTTATACAATGCTCAAACACTCGTCCCTTCACCAGTGCCCATATTCCACCACCAAAAACCCCAGTATACCTCCCACTCCCCCAGTCCCCACCCCTGCCTGCATAACTGATAAACTTCACCCCATTTTCTCTTTACCTTGATTACATTCCATATTTCAACACAAAGCTCACTATTGTTGTTGGAGTTTCCCCCCAAGGGCAGCCCTACTGACAAGGAAGCATTTGATAATTAGTTTTCCATTGCTAAGAATGAAGAGATATGAAGTCGCGCTGTTGCAGTAGCGGCCGCACAGTTTAGGATTTCTGTATTTTAGTATTTTAGTAATTAAGTCCAGGGAGATTTATGTTAGAAATTGCATCATTTCCCTTCCTGGGGCAGTATGGGGCAATGGCTTAGTTCACAGTCTAGAGACATGGCTGCAAGCAGTTTTTGGGACCAAAAGTAGTCTAGCTGGCCTCTGGATCGTGGTCAATCAGCAGCAAAGTGGCTGCACCAAAGTGTGGCCGCCCAGGTCGAGTCTCGGCAGAGCGCAAGCTGGTATGGGCCCCGGCCCAAGACTGCGCAAGCGTCCTGCTGTCCAAGTACATAACTCTCTCTCTCTTTTCTTTTCCTCCTTCCCATGCCACCAACTTCATACCTGCTTACAGTCATAATATGGCGGACGCCACACCGCTACTCCTGAATTGTAATTTCTTGATTTCATTTATGAATTTCTAAAAAGGGACACTCCTTACTCACCTAAGTTCTGGGATGTGTTTTTGCATCAATTTGTGGTGGGTGAAATCAGGCCTTAATACAGAGAATGGGAAATTTTTTTTAATTTTTATTATTGAATCAACATGAGATACAGTTACAAAGCTTTCATATTTGAGCTTCAGTCATACAATGATTGAACGCCATCCCTTCACCAGTGTAGATTTTCCACCACAAATATCCCAGTATCACCACCCCCTATCCCAAACCTCCCCCTGCCTCTATGGCAGAAAATTTTCCTCATACTCTCTCTCTACTTTTGGGAATTATGTTTGTAATATAGATACTGAGAGGCTGTCAGGTTTGGTCCTTTATCTTCTTTCAGGACACATCTCCATCCCGAGTGATCCCTCCAACCATCATTGGCTTAGTGATCCCTTCTCTATTCTAGCTGCCTTCTCCAAGAATGGGGATATATATTTTTTTAATTTATGTTATTGAATTACCAGGAGATATAGTTACAAGCTTTCATGTTTGAGTTACAATCTCACAATGATCAAACACCCATCCCTCCACCAGTGCACATTCCCTACCACCAATATCCCCAGTATATCCCCCCTTTCCCACCCTCCCCCTGCCTCCATGGCAGACAATTTCCCCATACTCTCTACTTTTGGGCATTGTGGTTTGCAATACAGATACTGAGAGGTTATCGTGTTTGGTCTTTTAACTACTTTCAGCACACATCTCCCATCCGAAGCAATCCCTCCAACCATCATTTTTTTAGTGATCCCTTCTCTATTCCAGCTGCCTTCTCCCTCTGCTGATGAGGTAGGCTTCCAATTATGGATCAATTTTCCTTCCCCTTGTGTCTATTGTCCTTGGGTGTCAGTCTCATGTTATGTTATTTTATACTCCACAAATAAGTGTAGTCCTTTATGTCTGTCCCTCTCTTTCTGACTCATTTCACTTAGCATACTTTCCATGTCTGTCCATTTATAAGCAGATTTTATGATTTCATCTCTCCTAACAACTGCATAGTATTCCATTGTGTAGATGTACCAAAGTTTCTTTAACCAGTCATCTGTTCTCGGACATTCAGGCTGTTTTCAGATTTTGGTTATTGTGAACAATGCTGCAATGAACATATAGGTACAGATGTAATGTCTACTATGCTTTTTAGCATCCTCGGGATATATTCCCAGAAGTGGTATTGCGAGGTCATATGGAAGCTCAATTTCTAATTTTTGAAGGACTGTCCATGTTGTTTTCCAGAAAGGATGGACCAGTTGGCATTCCCACCAACAGTCAAAGAGCGTCCATTTTCCCCCACATTCATGCCAGCATTGGCTGTTCTTTTAGATGTGTGCTAGTCTCTGTAGTGTGAGATGATATCTCATTGTTGTTTTGATTTGCATCTCCCTGATGACTAGTGATGTGGAGCATTTTTTCATGTGCCTTTGGGCCACTTGTATTTCTTTTTTGAAGAGCTTCTGTTCATTTCTTCTCCCCATTTTTTGATGGAGTTGGAAGTTTTATTTTTGTACAATTCTACTAGTGTCTTGGATATCCTGGATATTAATCCCTTATCAGATATGTATTAGGTATTGGTGTCTTTCCCATTCTGTGGGCTCTCTCTATTTTAATCAGTTTCTTTCGAAGTGCAGAAGCTTCAATGTATGAAGGATTCTGCCTACATTTTCCTTCATGTACCTTATGGATTCATGTCTCACATTGAGGTCCACTTTGATTTGACTTTTGTGCCTTGAGTTAGACAGAGGTCAGAGTTCATTTTTCACAGGTAGCTATCCAGTTTTCCCAACACTACTTGTTGAAGAGGCTTTACTTGTTCCACTTGATATTTCTTGATCCTTTGTCAAAGATTAAATGATCATATATTGGAGAGTCTGTGACAGAATATTCAACTCTGTTCCCTTGGTCTGTGGATCTGTTTCTAGCCCAATACCATGATGTTTTCATTACTATTTCTTTGTAGTACAGTTTGAAGTTGGAGAAGGTGATGCCACCCATCTTCTTTCCCCCAAAGATTACTTTAGCTATTTGTAGGGGGGGTTATTTTTCCATATTAATGGGATATTTCTTAAGGGAGGAACCACACTTCAAAAACAAAACAACAACAACAAAAACATAATAGTCAAGATTTTAGCATAAATATTTTGGCTTATACACAAGTTAGGATAATTCGAAAAAGATTTCTATATAAAACAGTGGCAATTTGTAAAAGAACCCTGAAGTACCACAAAAAAACTGGGCTAGTCACATTATAGACACTAAGGATGAGAGGAGGTTGTTTACCAGGACACAAAAGATTGTTAGGTGGTTCAGGTTGCCTGGAAAGATTGCTGATTTGTTTGTAAACATGGCCAATTTAAGACATTGTGGAAAATACATCACAATCACACAATCACGATATCCCATTAATCACCGATTTCTCGATTTCTTGGGTGGGCTCAGTAACATCTCATTTCGTCCTTTCCCTGAGATCTTAGAAGTCTATCTCAACTTGGCCCTCCAAACGATGTTGCACCGGGGGCCCTTCAGGGTCAGGGGAATGAGATCCAGCTTGTTACTGAATTTTGCATATGAAAACACCTTGGGAAGCTTGCAAGGCTGTCCCATGTGGGCAGGAAACTCTCAGAAGCTTGTCAGTTTCTCCTAGAGGGAGAAGTAGGCTAAAGATATCTTCTGGGAGCTTGATTTTAAGTCTCTCTCTGGATGTTGGCCGTTGATGGGATTACATACACCTGGGTTCCTCTGCCGGTACCTTTATGCATGAGGCCTGTTTGAATGTGTAGAGAGGAGCCTCCAGCATGGCTGTAGTTATATTCGGTGGTCTTCGGCTGCCGGGAGCTCTGCTCAGGGTGGGAAGGGAAGCTGGAGCCCATCCCCTCCGAGGGGCCCTGGGGAAGACAGCCAGGCATGCGGGGGCGAGAGACTCTCTGCCATGGAAAATACATACCTTGATTTAATACCTTTTCTTCTGTATACTTCCTGAGAACTCTGATGACTGAAACCAAGAGGGAGCCCAAGAGAATAGTAATCTCTTGATGTATCTGTAGGAGGCTTCATCTAAGCCTTCTTAGATGAACAGTGTAAAATAATTGTCTCCTCTGGGAGTTGTCAGAAGATAAAATAGTTAAATGTCTACTCCACTGCCACATGGGACACCCTGACCTTTTATTTCTGTGTTCTTAATCCAGGTGAAACTGGAAATATATGTGTATTATTTGTGCACACATACTCTTACTATTTCATATTTGGGAATTGAAAGCCTCATTTATTGATTGCTAGACAATAAACTGCACAGTTTAGAAATGAGTGATGTAAGTTTTAGTCATATCCTGCTGCGGTCGGCTGTAATTGAGTTCATTTGAACCTTGTTTGTTCAAGCCCAAATACTCAAAATATCAATGAATTGACTTCTGTTGGAAAAATTGGTGAGCAGTATTAGTCTTTAAACATAAGTGCATTTAGATATCTTTGTGGGAAAATAAATTTTGTTCTGAGCAATTTCATTGTATCTTGCATTAAATAGCTTGTAAGTGAATGAATACTGAGCATTGTATTCAATTTTAGTACTATATGCAATTCTCACATAAAGGAGATTTGGAGAAAACAAATCCGAAGAAATCTAAAGTGATTTCTCTTTGGGAATAAACTCTATAGAATTCTGAATAGCCCTTATTTTTTTAAAGTGAGGCCATGAAACTGTTTCCTAATTAATTAGATTGAAAAAGAGATGATGGGCATCTGAGTTAAAGTGATGACAGGGTTAAAAAAATGTTTTTTTTTTGTTTGTTTAAATTGATCTCTGTAGCTGACAAAAAAAGAAAGTTGAAGTCATAACAAGAACCATTGTGAAGGACATGCAAGTGCTTATGGAAAAAAATTAGTGTTTAATTATTTTTGGTTTAGGTTTGCATATAAACAAATGGAATTATATATACAAAGATACTGGAATGGGATTTTAAGATTAGGACACAAGAGATTCTAATTTAGCAATCATTTTTCACCAGTTTTCACAGTTAAAAATACATTATTTTTCCTATTCTAACCAGAGTTTTTTTTAGCTCTAAAAATACCCTTTCACCCACAACCTTCAAATAGGTATTTGTAGCCATTGAAAGGTTATCATGTGACATTTTTCTTCTGTTGATATTTACAAAGGACAGCATATCTTTTAAGTGTTTTAAGTCAAGTAGGGAAAAGAACTCTGGTTCAAAGTGCACAGTGTTCTTTGAAAAAATGTAATAATTTTTCAAAGACTGATTTTTTAAAATGCTTTGCTCTCTCAGGTAGTAGGAATTCTAGACTTTTCTGTAAAGCACTGATGTAGTATGATTTATGATATTGGATTCTTAATATATCAATTCAGTATTTTAACAAGATTTCCTCTTAGCTAAGAAAGAAAAAATAAGATTTCAAAATTCAGAGAACACAAGTAAGACTATTAACTTTTTAATAGCCTCCAAAAGTCACAACAAATAGTATTGCTTATTTGGTCAGAATGTCTAAAGCCTGAGCCATATATGTATGACTGCAACATTAAAAGAATGTCAATGAAGATGAAGCAGAATATCTCACTATATCTGGGAGGCTGATTATTCACAACCCCTTATAAATTGTCATCCAAGACTAATCAGGATTACAAAAAACAATGGACTCATTTTTTGCTGTGTGTACCCTGATTCCTTGAATTACAGGCAAATATTTTAAATTTTTAAAAATGATATCTTTGGTTCTGGTTGCTTAAAGACTTTTGTGCATATCTTGGCTTCTGAAACTGTTGGTCACGACCCCACATGAAGTCACATAACTGAAATGTGAGTGTTGCAAAAATTTTGTCTTAAAATAAATTTGTGGTTTATTGCCAATAAGTGTTTGAGGTATGTACCTACTTAATATGTCCAGGATCAAATAAAATTTTCTTGTAACTTCAGATTTACTCTATAATAAGTATACATAAATGAAAACTATGATGAGAATTAAAAACAATTTATTCATTATGTTTTTATGTATATTGTAACTTACCTAACAATAATACAGATAGTATTTTTACAATAAAAATAAAATGTTTACCAAAAAATGAAAAGACCAAGTTTCCACAATAAAAATGCATACAGCGCTTAGAAAGTTTAATCACGCTAGGTAATTGTTTAAAGAACATTTGCTATAAATAAGAACTCCTACCACCAGTTCTACTGGATTTAGGGTATATATTCTAAAAATTATAGAAATATTCTTATAACTCAAGACAGCAAAACAAAAGCAGTACCCTGGTTTCTAAGTTTATGGTTCATAAGCGGTTTTTTCTTAGTCAACATTAATAAATAATCTTCAAATTACTACTATATTTAGAGTAAGAAAATGTGCTGTTTACTCCTTGAAAAATGTAAAGTCCAAAACCACGTGTCTAATTGTGTTTTATGAGAATAGTCTGTAGTGTCTTATTGGTACATCTGCTCAAGATATCTCGAATTTTAGAGTCCACAATAAAAATGTTAGCAAAAGTAAGTAACAAGAAAAATAATTTAGTTATCACTTGTTTGCATCTTCCTTCTGCACCTGTATGCATTTTTATTCCAAAACCATGAAGGCATCATTTCCTTATAGTTGGCAAATAACTATTGACTTATTTTTCTATAGAATATCTAAAATTTGCATGTTTGGGGGGTCGTTTGTTTCAAGTAATTTTTGTTTACACCTGATAGTGTTCCGGATTTGTGCTCAGGGAACTCTTCTAGCAGTTTTCAGGGTACCAGGTGCGGTGCCAGGGATCAGACCAGGATAGGCCACGTGCAAGGCAAGAGCCTTCTTAACTATTTGGTCCCTAACTGGAGTAACTTTTGTATCTTAAAGGTATTCAACTTTTGCTTACCAAATTGGTGGCAAATATTTTTATACTGCTAATTGCCATTGAAAAATTTATGGTACTTCTTATCATATAGATGTTGTCTTTAATCAGGTATAGCCATTGGCCTTCTTGCACCTGTGCTTATTTATGATTTTATTAGCTTGTTCAGCAACTAATGATCAGCTTATTTTGTTTTTTACTGTGGTGTTAGCTGCATACAAGTTTTTCATGTACAAAACTGCATAAATCTAAATATATACAAATACACAAGTGCACACAAAGATGATAGAAACAGTTCTATTATTTGTAACACTATCAATTTTATATCGTGATATTGAAAATTATAGTTAAGTTAGTATTACTACAGGTAAAAATTAATTGAAGAGCTGATTCTACAATATAGATTTATTTATTAGGACCACAAAATAAAAGATTCATAAAATAGAATGGTAGAAATAAATTTAAAATAAATGGACTAAATTTGTAAGTTGGCAAAAAATTCTTGGAGTTGTTTAAGAAATAATCTATCTGCCTGTGTTTTATGAGATTTACTTAAAAACATATAATGTGAGATGAAAAATGTAAAGGACAAACAAATTTTTTTATCCTACAGTTTTAGAGGTTAAAAATCTACTACGATGAATGTAAGGAGTAGGAAGCTGTATATCAGATAACAACTAAACAAAAAGAGCTGAATAACTATAACAATATTAATAAAATTACTCTTTAAAGTAAAAACCGTTATGAAAAATGAAAGTTAAAGCCAAAAAGCAGAAGTGAATTATCATTATGGACTCAATAATGTACTAAACAAGTACACACACCAAATTTGTTATTCAAAATTTGATTTGTTAAAATAAAATTACATTTATAGTCATCATAGTCTATTTAATCATGTATCTTCAAGTAATCTTTAGATCTAATAATTTAAAGTTACGTGTATATCACATACTTTATATAAAAGGTATGAATATAGTGAATATATATTACATAATGTACATTCACATATAAACATTGAGCATATATAACATCTCTTTAAAAAAGCAGTCAGAGCTCTCCGCTGCTGCACGAGCATGATCCCGGAGTCCAACTGAACTACTTTGGACACAAGCAGCTCGCAAAAATGCCTCCAGACTGTGAACTGAGCCACTGCCCCATGCGGTGCAAGGGGCATAGGGTTTCTCTCTCTCACCCCTTCCTTCCTTGGCACAGCATGGCAATCGTCACCTTTTGAGCACAAAATGGAGGTACCAGCCTGCCTGTGGCGGGACATGCGCGAGATCCCAGGGGGCGGGGGGTACCGGCCCTGCCCTCTGCCAATATTTAAGCGCAGCGGCCACACGTGTGCAGACTCTCCGCTGCTGCACGAGCACAATCCCAGAAACCAACTGAACTACTTTGGACATGAGCAACTCGCAAAAATGCCTCCAGACTGTGAACTGAGCCACTGCCCCATGCAGTGCCAGTGGGCAAGGGTTTCTCTCTCCAGGCTTTTCAATCTTATGAGCACCACAAAAGGGAAGTAAAGCTTGCAGTGATGCAATTTCTGCCAGAATTTTCCCTGGACTTTATACAGAAATCCAAAACCATGAGGCCGCAATAGCGGCCACGCGACCTAATATCTCAAAATTGTTAGCAATGTGAAACGGTTCCTTTTTTGCAGGTCTGACTTTGGGGGGAAGCTCCAAACAGTAATAGTGAGTTTTTTGTTGAAATATTGAAGGTAATCAAAGTAGCAGCCATTTCTCTAGACTGTGAACTAAGCCATAGCCCCACACCGGCCAAGGAGAGGAAATATCCTTCTTCCTCGGTTCTTTTCTCTTTTCGGGGAGAAACGCGGTGTGGCATCCACCATATTATGAGGTCTATTAAGCAGGAACGAACTTGGTGGCGCAGGAAGGGGAAAAAAAATTATGTACTTGGAACAGCGGGACGCTTGGGCAGTCTTGGGCCAGGGCCGATACCAGCGCATACTCCGCTGATATTCAACCTGGGTGACCACACGTTTGTGCGGCCGCTTTGCTGCTGATCAACCAGAATCCGGAGGCCAAGTAGACTACTTTTGGCTCCAGAAACTGCTTGCAGCCATGTCTCTAGACTGTGAACTAAGCCATAGCCCCACGCTGGCTGAGGATGGGAAATATCCTTCTTGCTCAGTTTTTTTTTTTTCCCTTGTTGGGCGGTGTGGCGTCAGCCATATTATGAGGACTATTAAGCAGGTACAAACTTGGTGGCGCAGGAAGAAGGAAAAAAAAAGAGTTATGTACTTGGAACAGCGGGACTTCATATTTTTTCATTCTCAGCAATGGAAAACTAATTATCAAATGCTTCCTTGGCAGTAGGGCTGTCTTTTTTGGGGGGAAACTCCAACAACAATAGTGAGTTTTGTGTTGAAATATGGAATGTAATCAAGGTAAAGAGAAAATGAATTAAAATTTATCAGTTATGCAGGCAGGGGTGGGGGGGCGGGAGGTATACTGGGGTTTTTGGTGGTGGAATATGGGCACTGGTGAAAGGATGGGTATTTGAGTATTGTATTACTGAGACATAAGCCTGAGAACTTTGTAACTTTCCACATGGTGATTCAATAAAAATAAGTGAATAAATGAATAAATAAATAAATAAATAAAAAAGCAGTTAGCATATACAGTCACCTAAACCTGAGAATTAAGGTATTTTTAATATGTAAAACTTACCAAATCACAACATATTTAGGCATAAAATCAAGCATAAAGATTATGCTTCTGTCTATAACAGATGGAATAACATCTGTTATGCAATAACACTGAAAATAAGAAAAGCATAGCAAAAAATATCCATACAGTTAAAAAAATTATAAATTACTTAGACTTAAATAGTACATGAAATAATTTTTAAAAATGGTGATTATATTAGAAAGTACTTAGACCTGAGTGATAACGCAAACACTATAGATCAATATATGTGGGATTTAGCTAAAACTGCAATTAGAAAGCAAAGTTTTTAATGCATTTATTAGAAAGCATGAAAGACTTAAAATGAATCAATTCAGCTTCCAATTTGAGCAATGAAAAACAGTAATCAAGCATTCTAGAAAAGTAGAAAGAGAAAAGTAAAAACAAAAAAATTTCAAATTGAAACTTATATGCAATAAAAAAGCAGAATAATACTTAGGGTTATTAATATGATGGTGACGTTTTTGCTCTCAGTTTTGCAAACTTTATTCCTTTAGGTTGTGTTTTGTGTGTGGGGGGGGGCCACAATTAGCAGTACTTAGTGGGCATTACTGGCTCTATGGAGTCAAGAATGACCCCTGGCAGTACTCATGGGACCATTATGAATTAAGGAATATGAACTAAGATTGTGCTCACTGCAGCTACAAGTAAATCAAAGTCCTCATCTCCTACTTAAAAATATATTAATTTTTACAGCACCTAATTTCTCTATGTTCTATAAATACTCTGTCTCTTTCTCTCTCTCTCCCCCTCTCTCTCTCCTTCCCTCTCCCTCTCATTCTTTCTCCCTGTCTTCTTTCTTTTGGGTCCATATCTGGCATGCTTAGGGTTTACATCTGACTCTTTCATCAATCTTTCATCATCATTTTACTCCTGAAACTTAAGTATGAATAACTATGCAATCACAGTATTAATTTTTTAAACAACTACAGCAACAACAATAATTAAGGTTCTTTTCAAAATGGAAGCAAACACTTGTGGCTGATTAAAAAATGAAAGAAAAATGGATAAAAAGTAAACTACAATTACAAAATAACATTCTACCAATAATTCTTTAGGTGTTTTTGTTTGGTTGATTTTTTGACCACACTCAGCGATGCTTAGGGGTTACTCCTGGTTCTGCACTCCCAAGTCAGGTCCCTGGAGGTCCTTGGGGGACCACATTGGATGCTGAGGATCCAATCCTGTTTGGTCAGGTCCAAAGCAAGTGCCCTACCCCCACTTCATGCTGTACTATTGCTCTTGTCCCTCTAACAGTGGTTTTGAAAATACAAATTTCTTGGAAGAATACACTTCACAGTTCAAATTTAAGAAGAAAGAGAAAATTGGATAGTTCTATTAGAATAAGTGATACTGAATCAGCAGGCAACAATTTAATCATTGAAAGAAACACCAGCAAAAAACAACAAAATAACAAAAAAGAACTGTGCATATCAAAACTACAAGCATTAGCATTATTGTAAACATGTGACCCAAACTATAATAATCAAATAAAAAAAAAGTTTGCAAGGGAGTGTGGTGGGCGGATGGGAGGACACCGTGAAACAATGTGGAGGCTACACTGACACAATTGGTGGGTGGAGTTGGAACATTGTATGCCTGAAACTCTATTATTAACAGCATTGTGACTGTGTCTAAATTTAAGAAAAGCAAAAGAAAACAAAAACAAATATAAATCCTAAATAAGTTTAGCATATACTTTCACCAATTGGGGTTAGATTATCCCTATTTTATTTACCTTCTAAGAGAAGAAAAATAAGCGAAAAAAATAAGAAAGGTCCTCAACAGATTTTTGCACTGGTAGAGCAAATGGAATATTTGATTTAACATTAATTATAAACCCACAGAAAATAAAAATAAATCTTAACTATTCTGTCTCAAGATCACAGATCTAGACATCCTAATTAAAATATTACCAAATATAACACAGAAAATCATATGCATCTAAATTATTTAAAAAGACATTTCCCCTGATTGTTCATGCATCTATTTATGTTTTATTGTAAGAATAAGTTGAAAGTTTTAAGACCTATTACTATCTTGGTACATGCAAGGAAAACAGTTGATAAAACTCTAGTCATTGATGATATAAGCTTAGTAATAGAAATAGAAAGAGACCGTATTTACTATATCAAAAAGTTAATCACCAAATATTGCATACCTGTAGCAAGATAGTTCCAATGAAATATTAAAATATTGTCCTAAAAGATAGGAACAAGACTTCAAATATTTTATTTAACCTTATACTGAAGTCTACAGAAACAGGTATACAAAATTTTTAAATTTCTAATTATTAAAAAATATAAGACTGTCACATAGAAATTATCTTTGTACACATGAAAGTTCAGGAGGATCATATAGAATGTCAATACTTTTTGAAAATCAAAATAATTCATTCACATAAGTTTCAACAATTTAGAATCCTAATTTGAAAATATAAGAATGATCATACAAGGGGCCGGAGCGATAGCACAGCGGGTAGGGCGTTTGCCTTGCACACGGCCGACCCGAGTTCGATCCCCGGCATCCCATATGGTCCCACAAGCACTGCCAGGAGCAATTCCTGAGTGCAAAGCCAGAAGTAAACCCTGAGCATCGCTAGGTGTGACCCAAAAAGCAAAAAAAAAAAAAAAAGAATGATCATACAAGTTCAGTGTGTATGAAAAATGCATTTGAATTTGGTGCATATCAATACATGATCCATTCAAGGAGAAATAAATGTAAAGAGCAGACAATTGATTAATGTATAATTTTCACATTTAAATGTTAAATTTTTGATTTCAGAGAATCTTTCCCATTTGTTTCCCTCCCTCCCATATCAAAGGAGAAACATATATCTGAGATTCTAAGTCTGAGAAAATATGGGCTGGAGCACAGCGGTTGGTCATTCGCCTTTCATGCGGCCGACCTGAGTTCGATTCCTCCGCCCCTCTCGGGGAGCCCGGCAAGCTACTGAGAGTATCAAGCCCGCACAGCAGAGCCTGGCAAGCTACCCATGCGTATTGGATATGCCAAAAACAGTAACAATAAGTCTCTCAATGAGAGACGTTACTGGTGCCCACTCGAAAAAATTGATGAGCAACGGAATGACAGTGACAGTGACATATAAATATGCCACTTTTATGTAAGTTTTAGTAGAGCTACACTTGTAGAAAATGACATAGCTGTACTCAATAAATAACATTTGGTGAGTCCAGAGTGATAGTAGGGCTCCTGTCTTGCACATGGCCAACCTGGGTTCAATCCCTGGGACCCCATACACCCCAAGCCCTTTAGGATCAGCAGTGATCCTAAAGTGAAGAACCAGGAGTAAGCCCTGAGCAGAGCTGGGTGTGGCCCAAAACCAACCAACTAAACAAAAAATTTTTGTAACCTAGGCAAGGATTAAATCATATTATACAATCTTATATTTAAAATGTTAAAGAGAACAATGAGCAGTTATCAATACTTCTCTCATTACATTCTATTTAAGTTCAATAATATGACATTGGCTCTTTCCTCTTCTCAGTCATTTTGCTTTAATATCCTATCTTATTTTAAAGGTAATTATTATAGTCAGTTATGGGTTAGGAAGTACAAGAGAAAAGGGGGACTCCCAGTTCACCAAGACGCTCTAAATTTCTATAATTCTCACCAGGTTTTAATTAGGCCACTTAATATATTTCTACATGATCACTGTATCACTGTCATCCTTTGATCAATGATTTTCTCAAGCGGGCACCAGTAATGTCTCCATTCCTACTAGCCCTGAGATTTTAGCAGCCTCTCTTTACTCATTCTTCCCTGTGGTGCCACATTGGAGGCTCTTTCAGGGTAAGGGGAATGAGACCTATCATTGTTACTGTATTTGTCATATTGAATACGCCATGGAGAGCTTGCCAGGCTCTGCCATGCAGGCAGGATGCTCTCGGTACCTTGCCAGGTTCTCTGAGAGGGAGAACTAGGCTATAAGAGGTTGTTGTATAGTCTCTGGATCTTGGTTGTTGATGGGATTTCATGGTGCTGGGGGAAGTTTGTGGGTGTTGCTGCCAAGCTACTTGAAAATGGGGGTTCTGGGTGGAGGCCCAGTCTCAATCCAAGCAGGCTTGGAGATCTTAGCCCCGGGTCCTACCACCTGAGTTCCTCTGCCGGTTCCTTCATGCGTGAGGTTCGTCCGAACGTGTGGAGAGTGGCTTTGAGCATTGCTGTCACTAGGTTCCAGAGGTCTTTGGCTGCTGTTAAGAATGAATATGAAATAGGAATAAAGACTTACTATATCTTTCCTTTAAAATGAAAAGCTGTATAAATACAGGATACTGTCATTAGTTCCATTATGTTATCTTTGCTGTCATTGATAATTTTTGGAGATTTAAAAGTCTTAGATCAATGTCTTTTAAATTTATTTGTGCTCAAGTTCATAAGTGCCATATCTTTAAAACACATAAAGCTAAACTTGAACACAAGACCACAGGTAAATAGAATTTCCAATTGATCAGAGTACTGATTTCCACATATTTAAATAATTAATATCAAATATAAATTTTTATTTTGTGCTAGCATGTGATTTTACTGGAAATCTTCTGCCCAGATTGCCCATTTCCTAGTAGCTTGGTGGTCACACCCAGGGACTGTCCCCCCCCCCCTGTAATCCCATCAACGGCCAACATCCAGAGACCTAAAAGCAAACTCCCGGAACTCGAGAGATCTCTCCAGATCTTATAGCCTACTTCTCCCTCTGGGAGAAAAACAGGCTATGAGAGTTTCCTGCTCACATGGGAGAGCCTCGCAAATGCCTCGCAAAACCAGTAACAATGCTGGGTCTCTTTCCCCTGACCCTGAAAGAGCCTCCAATGCGGCATCGTTGGAAGGACGAGTAAGGCCTCTAAAATCTCAGGGCTAGAACAAATGGAGACATTACTGAGACTGCTCGAGAAATTTGACAATCAATGAGATGATGATGATGATGATGATGATGATGATAATGATGATATGATTTTACAGTCATATCTTTCCCAGGCCATACAACTTTATGTCTAAGAAACCGGGTGTTTAAGTTCTGGGTCCTCATAGTCTTGGGATTTATAAAGTGAGCCTTAGCTATTTATGGTCTAAAAAAATAGAACTTTCAATAAAACAAGCTTGAGTGGCAATCATTTTATTTATAACACATTTATGCAAGTTTAATCTGTACAGTAATCTTCAAAATTATGTTTTTTTAAAAATTCTCCCTACAAATTCAAATCTAGTTTCCATTTATTTTCACACTGAGTGCTTTTCCTGGCATGTCTGAGTTGAGGTAAGCCATCATTTAATGAGGTTAAAGCAAAATTGTACTGAATTGTAGAATTCAAAGCCATTAGTCTCCTTTTTTGTTGACACTAAACGTAATCAAAAATACTTAAATACACTTTTCTTCACTATGAACGTATTTTTTGTATTTTAAGAAATGAAGGGAGTCCAACAAAGTCAGTCAAATAAAATATATTGCATGTTCATTATTTTTACACACTTTTCACCTTTATATTTTATGACCAGTCATGGATGTATTCATTTTTGAGTATAGAAGTCATATTCATTGATGCTGAGGAGTACAGGACCACTTCCCTCTACCCCTTGTATTCTTGAATATAAGGAAATCAAGGCCATGTATCATGAAATTTTAATGCATTACAGAGCAGCAAATTTACAAGAATTGATAAAATCTAAAATCTGAATTCATGAAAGCAAGAAAAATATTTAATTCACTTGAAATTTTTCTGTTTTGTTAGTTTTTTCCTTTTTAAATAGGGTTTGGCCATACCCCATGTGCTCAGTGATTACTCTTGGTGAATCATAGGGAAGGGTTGGGGGGGGGCGTGTAACTGAACCAGTCTCGTGTGCAAGGTAAATATCTTAACCCATACACTAAATCTCTGACCTTGGAAATTGATCTTTTTTGAGAGCTTTTATCTTACAGTAGCCACACCCCCATTACTCTGGGGGTGCAAGGTTGAAAGTACTCAGGATCTTGAATATACTGTGCTTTACTTAGTGAGATCTGCCACCTCTGTTTCTAAAGTATCTGCGGTGTTATTTAAAACTAGTATTTCAAGAAGTTGGGAGGAAAAGTGATGATACAGAGGGTAGGGCACTTTCCTGGCATGAGACCCATTTGGGTTTGATCTCTGGTACCCCATCTGGACCCCTGAGCTCGCAAGGAATCATCCCTGAGGGCAGTCAGGAGTAAGCCCTGAGCACTGCCTGGTGTGATCTGCAAACAAAATAAAACAAAAAAATTGAGTTGACCTCCCTAGAGATCATAAAACTGGTAGCAAGCACCATGCAAGCACGCAACTAGGGTCAATTCTCTGGCACCATATGTGGTCCCCGGAGCCCTACCAACAGTGATCTCTGAGCACAGAGCCAGGTGTAAGCATGATCAGATGTCCATCCCTTCACCAACTTTATGCCCCCCAAAAAATAAAATTGAAATTACAGGTACAGGGATCATGTACATGGAAAGCTAAAAAAAAATAAGCCACTAGATAAGGACTAGTTCTACTAGAAATATTAAAAGAGGAATATAGGTCACAATGAATTGATATGAGGAGTAAGTCTATGGGATTTTTAAGCTGCACAGATTTATTTTTTTAATTTTGGGGCCATACCAGGCAACACTCAGGGCTTATTCCTGGCTCTGTACCAGGGATCCCCCTGGCAATGCTGGGGGGGAGGGCATTAAGGATGACAGAGATGGAAGCCTGAGACTATCTGCAAGGTGAACACCTGCACTGTAGTATCTTTGTGGGTTTTTTTCTAAGTCCTTTTATTTTTTTATTTTTTTTAAGTTTTTATTTTATTGAATCACTGTGAAAAAAATTACAAAGCTTTCACGTTTAAGTCTCAGTCATATACTGATTAAATCCCCATCCCTTCACCAGTGTACATGTTCCACCACCAATAACCCCAATATGCCCCCCTTCCCCCCACCCCCCACCCCCCCACCTAAGTAGCTAATGATCTTCACTTTATTCTCTCTATACTTTGAATACATTCAATATTTCAATAGAGAACTCACTATTATTGTTTGGAATTTTCCCCCAACAGTCAGGCCTGCTGAAAAGGCATCATTTAATAATTTCTTTTCATTGCTGAGAGTGAAGACTGAATTCTGTTGTGGCTGTGCGGTTTTGGGTTTCTGATATTTTAACTCAGTTCACAGTCTAGATGCATTTCTGCAAGAAGCCACTCTGGGTGCCAAAATGGGTTAGAAGACCTCTCGATCATAGTCGTTAGGAGCAGAAGGTCCGTTTCTCGCGCCGCAGCTCTGGATCTATCTGGGCGGAACCTGAACTGTAGTATCTTTGGCAGACATTTTGGGTAAAGATTTTAAGATAAAATTTGGGGAGTAAAGTCAAGAGCAATTATTAAGAAGAAATTTAACTGGTGGGGATGAAGGTGGGTCTATTTGCTGAGGAATATCAGAACATAGATGGATAGAAATTTGTAATATTTTGAACTTAAGAAAGTGCATCCTACATGTTTATTGAATAAAATGGAATTTTAGGTGTTGGACTATATATATTTTTTAACTTCTAAAAGAACAAATTCGTGATTCGACCTGCTCTCCCTCCTTTGCTATTCCCATCCTTCAGATCAAGCCCTTATCCATAGTATTTATCACCATCTAATGTATTATATATATGTTTATTACCTTTCTCAGCTAGAAAAATTGTTTTAGGAAGACAGATTTTTCTCATTTTTAATTATAAAACTTTCAACTAGAACAATTCCTGATGCTTAGAGAATACAATAAATATCTATTGAGCTACTTATTTTCTCCTCTTTTTTTCTCTTTTCCTTGTATTCTAATTAAAGAGGGATTTTGAATTATCAAAAAGAACATGACAAGGATGTCTACCCACACCTATTATTCAACATAGTATATAAGACTTGGCTGAGCAATTTAAAAAAGGGATGCAAATTAGAAAGGAATATATAACACTGTTATTATTTGCAGGTGACAAGATAAGATACATAGAAAATCTTAAAGAATTCAATAACTACTACAAAACAGTAAGCCAACAAATAAAAGTGGCATGCTACAAATCTTTTAATGTATTGCACTTCTTTATGAAAAACAAACTAAAAGGGAAATTAATTTAAAATACATCAAAGTAGAAAAATAGTTATGTATCTAAGAATAAATGGTAAAGAATATAAAAGATTTATACATTGAAAACCCTATGTCACTAATGGAGAAATTTTTGATGCTCATAAATTAGAAGAATTAACATTTTTAAATACTTATCAATGTACCGTATAGATTCTGTGAAGTCCCTATCAAAAGATAAAATAAAAACAAAACAAAAAAGCTAATGATATTCTTCAAAGAAATTGAAAAAACATACTGGACTTCATATGGAACAATATTTTTTTGTAATTCTTTATGTGGACTGGAGCGATAGCACAGCAGGTAGGGTGTTTGCCTTGCACACGGCTGACCCGGGTTCAATTCCTCTGTCCCACTTGGAGAGCCTGGCAAGCTACAGAGAGTATCCCGCCTGCGTGGCAGAGCCTGGTAAGCTCCCCGTGGCATATTCGATATGCCAAAAACAGTAACAAGTCTGACAATGGAGACGTTACTGGTGCCCGCTCGAGCAAATCAATGAACAACGGGATGACAGTTCATGACAGACAGTGCAATTCTGTTTGTATGCAACAACGTTTTTTGTAAAACCCTAAATAGTCAAAGCAATCCTGAAACAAATAAAAATGGAATAATTTGGTCTTCAACTTCAAACTATAAAATAAGGGCCAGAAAGATAGAACAGTGAGTAGGGTATTTGCTTTGCATGCAGCCAACCCAGGTTTATCCTCAGCATCCCAGATGGTCCCGTAAGCACTCCCAGAAGTAATTTTTGAATACAGAGTCAGGAGTAACCTCTGAGCATTTTTGGGTGTGATTCCCCCAAAACAAAAAATACCAAAACTAAAAAATAAACTACACAATAAGTCTATTGTAATCAAAACAGTGTAGTAGTGGAATTAAGAAATAGACATTATTTAATGTCAATTAAATAAAATTGAAAGGCCCTGAATTAAATCTTCACATACATGAATAGTTTATGATAAAGGAGTCAAGGGCATAAAACAAATAAAGCTATTTATAAGTCATTTGAGAAACCAGTATAGCTATACACAGAAGAAAGAAACGGAATCATTTTCAGACCATATATATGCAAAATGGGTAAAATATTAGGATAGCAGACCTGAAACCATAAAATACAATGAAGAAAATATAGGTAAAACTTTCTATGATATTGACTGCAATGACTTTTTTCAGAAATTTGTTCTATTGGCAAAAGAAACAAAAGCAAAATTAACCAAAAGCAGTTGCATCAATCTCAAAAGCTTCTGAACAGAAATAAAATCTATTATTAAAATGAAAATAGGACTTTAATAGGAAAAACTGTTCACACAGCATCTATCTGACAAAGAGTTAATGTTAAAATATATGATAACTCATGAAACTCAATAATCTAAAAACAAGTTCGTAAAAAAATGAGAAGAGCTGAACTGTGTAATAACAAAAAAGAAAAAAATGATCCCTGGGTGGCTGCAGCTTCTGCTGGACACGTGTGTTTGTTCTGTAGCCCTGAGCCGCCTCCCTGCCTCCCCACCTCCCCAGGGCCCCCCAACAGAGACACAGAGACACGGGGAGACGGGAGACCTGGACGACAGTCTGATGGTGAAAATGGCCCGTTTAACGCAGAGTTGCCAGCATACTTATAGAACATCTGAAGGGGGGTTGAGGTAAGCACAGGTGTGATTGGTCATTTACATAGACAAACATTTGGCAGAGAAAATTCTTTTAGGGAAATCAACCCAAGGAGACACACTGTCTCCCAGGGACAACTACATTGCTTTTATGTTTCCCTCTAATTGTATAATTTATCGATACCTGCAGTTGTTTGGATAAACACAGTAAGAGACAAAGATTCCAACACTTAGTTCTCTGGGCTGAGAGCAAACAAGGCTTTAAACACTTGGTTGTCTGGGCTCTGAGTGCAAGCAAGGCTTTTACCGTAAATCCCAGACTAAGTCCTCAGGCCAGTTCAGCTAGTCCTTCTCCAGGGGGGCCCTGTCTCTAAAGTTGTAACAGTTTGCATGAAAACCATGCATTTATGCTTTCTAGAATGTCCCATTTCGCTGCCAGGTAGTTTTGCCACTCACCCCGGATCCATCCCAGTCCCACTGCGGGACCTCCCCTTTGGGGTGTCGGGAACTACAGAAACTGAAGCCTGAGTCAAGTAGTTATGATCAAGTAATTATGCCCAGGAGCAGATATATTTCAGAGTCAATCAACTCCCAAATATTAGGAGCATAGCAGTAATGGTTTTTCTGTGTTTAACCAAAGAATATTGCTCTATGGTCACTGTCACTGTCATCCTGTTGCTCATCGATTTGTTTGAGCGGGCACCAGTAACGTCTCTCATTGAGAGACTTATTGTTACTGTTTTTGGGCATATCCAATACTCACAGGTAGCTTGCCAGGCTCTGCCGCTCTGGCGAGATACTCTCGGTAGCTTGCCGGGCTCTCCTAGAGAGGAGGAGGAATCGAACTCAGGTCTGCCGCGTGAAAGGCGAAAGCCCAACTGCTGTGCTATCGCTCCAGCCCTGCTCTATGGTAACATATAAAAAAGCTATAGGGGAAACAGAAAAGCAAGTACAAATATACAGCACCTCAAATACAAACCAGTATCAATACAAGTTCAGAATAACCAGAAAGTTTTGTTTTACAAGCAATCGAAATTGACATGGGGCACTGTGACAATGCAAGGTAAAATACAAGGGAAAGATTACAGATAAACTTTAACTAAGTTAGGGATGCTAGCAAGGGTAATATAAATTCCTGTAGGAGGAGGAAAGGATACAATTTACTGAATAAGCCTAAAGCACTTACGGTTAATATCCAACACAAAGGGGAGGTTGAAGATAGACTTTCACTAAATTTATGCTGTTAGCAAGGGCATGGTAAGCATTTCTTGGAGGAGGAAAGGGGCAATACACCAATAAAGCCTAAAGTCAACACTTAGGGTTGATATCCAACATCAAGCATCGAATTCCCACCAAAAGAAAAGTCATACAGATGACCAACATGTACATGAAAACAGGCTCTTCTTCATTGATTATCAGGGAAGTACAGATCAAAAAGACAATGAGGTGGGGGCAGAGACATAGTACAGTAGAAGACCACTTGGCAGGTTTGACCTCCAGCACCCCAGTGGTCCCTTGAGCTTGTCAGCATTGTATATCTCCAGGTATGACTCCAAAACAAAAAAAGACAATGAGATATTACCTCAATTGAGGAAAAATGATTCTGTTTAATCATTTTATCTGTTTAATTATCTGTTTAATCATCTAATCAAAATTAGTCAGAAACAATATGAGTAAGTGGGGATTTGAGTAAGAACAACAACAACAAAAAAAACAAACCTTGGGGTCTGAGAGATAAAGCACTTGCTGGCCTAACCAGATTTGATCCCTGGCACCACATTTGTTCCCAAGGCTAACCAGGAATGATCCCTGAACATAGAGCCAGGGGTCAGCCCTAAGCACTGCTGGTGTGGGGCCTCCAACCAAACACAAACACAAAAACAAAAAACTCTTTACTGTTGGTGGAAACGTAAACTAGATCAGTCTTTATGGAAAAATTGGTATCAAGAATTCTCTAAAACTTAAAAACAGGGGCTAGGGGCCAGGCAGAGAGAGGTAAAGGGTAGCAAACGGGCTTGCCTTGCCAGTACCTGAGCTGGATTCAAGCCCATTGAGTTCCCACCAAAAAAAAAAAAAGAAGAAGAAGAAGAAGAAGAAGAAGGCTTAGCTCTGTGGAGTGTTATAGGGATTTGGGCACATGCCTAACATGTACTTGACCTGGGCTTTGTACCTGGTCCCACGTGGTCCTCACACATCGCTGGATTCAGCCCCAAAGGCCCCAAGCACCTTTGCAGTGACAATCCCTGGACCACAAAGACAAGGCAAACTCAGGCCCAAATACTGAACTGCTGGCTGGTTTTGACTGTGAATCACACGTAGGTGGGGCTCAGGCTGCCTGAAGACTGAGGGGGAGGCTCCCACAAATTAAAAATAGATCATATCATCCAGCAGAAATATCCATGGATATCCATTGCAAACACACAGTTTGGAAATATATATGAGTAGTTATATTCACTGAGGCACTGAGTGACATTATAATAACCAAGGTTCAGAATTGTTTTTGTGTTTTTTTAATGAAATTACTGTATTATCATGTGTTACCAATTCTTTTTAGAAATTTGTTAAACTTATTTTGTCATAAAATATTTTACAAACAGACTGTTTGAAGCTTAAAGTTTCTTTATCTTGTATTACAGTTAAAATAATATACTGTTAAACCAATATATACATAGTTAAAATATATAACAATAAAATACTGACATCTTGCATTTATAAAATATATTTACCTTGTTCATCCAACTGTTTTAATTTATATTATTTTACAATAACTCTCTTTGTCAAAATATTTCACCCTGATCCCAAATTTTACAACATAAGGTAACTGTTACATCTGTCTTTATCATAACAAACATAAATTACATCTTCCCCAGGAGTGCGTACATTACAAGATATAAAAATGTTCTGTTTATGAGAATTTCTGTTTTTGTAGAAATTGTTTTTTTGTGAATTCATATTTTAATGGGAACAACAATGCTGGAATTGGGTGGATTTTCACAGCATAAAATGCCTTGCTTCCTCTTTGAAAGATAAATTTTGGATTGGATTAACTAAATATGTTATCAGACATAGAGACAGCTATATGGGTTATTGAAGTTTGAGAAAATTCCCACATACTTTAAACCCCAGAGCTTCTAAAAACAAGTGGAGGAATCATTTTTAAAAGTAGTCAATTTTTGATATGTTCTATCTATATAGGAAATCATATTTAAATATTATGGCAAAAACTTGCTAAAAAGTTACAGGTATTAATGACCATCTTTTTAATTTTCTATGCTCTTGTTACATCATAAGTAGAAATAAATAGCATTTAATACTGCTACAATTGACTGTATATGATACATAAGCTTTGGGGAAATTCTTTGGTGGGAGGGCGACTAGGGGATGGGGGGCGCACATCCAGTTGTGCTCAAGGCCTCCTGGTTCTGTCCTCAGGCATCATCCTCTGGCAGACTCCTGGGACCATATGGGGTTCTGGTGATCAGAACTGATTCAGCTGTGTTCAAAGCAAGCACCCTTCCCCCTACACTATCGCTCTGGCCCCTCTCTGCTTCATGTATTTGAAATGAAAGATAGCTTCTTACACCCCATGTATCTAGAACTCACTTAACAATAGCCAAATTATCTTACTGTGAGACTTGCTTCTCCGTTAATCTGAACCATTTTAATTTTATAAATGAAGCATAATTATTTATATTTAGGTCAGCAAGTTCTCGTAAACGCAGGGCTTATAAAGGGGAACAATATTCAAGTCTTGACACAATCATGTACATTATATTTTACGAGGACAGCCGTTGCAGGTGTCATTAAACTAAACTTTAAACTTGCCTTCCCACCCACCCAATTTAATCCCTCAGGGATTGCCTAGTTTAAGTTAATAACCATCTAGGATCCTTTCTAATTTGTTTTAGGTCCCTGACACTGTTCTGACTGTCTCTTCTGAGTTTGCTGTCATTTTGGCTCTGGGGCATAATATGTTACAGTTAGACATAAGGCATGTAATGTGTTGAAATCTTTCAATTTATAATATTTCTCAAACTGACCCTTAAGTGGTGACTGTTCAACTGAGGGCAGTCTAAAACTGAACTATCTGTTGTCTGCCTGATTCATATTCAACTTGCACAAAAAGGTAAAGAAAATGGCAGCTGCTCTGTCCCGCTGTTCCTGAGACTGTGTTTTATGCCATTAAATAAGAGGTCATCTGAGACATCCACCCTTTCACTTCCTGAGTTTTAGCCTCTTGCTCTCTGGTTTTGGTGAAAGTTGAATTGAACAGGTAAGTGTCACAGATCTGGATGTTCTCCAACTTTCTGTTTCTGTGAAAATCAAGAGGAGAAATAATTCCTTCTTCTTTCTGTTCCATTTCAAATGATAACTTTAGAGAGGTCACCCATTTCTTTGAGACATGTAGTATATTGCACACACGATGGCTACAAAAAACAAATAGGCTGCATGCAAAACACTATTGCCTTCAATCATTGGTGATTTATAGGCAGAAGACAATCACATTATATTCAGTGACACTGACCTACTTCATTTATTTCCCCCTCAAGCACTAGAGTTATAGTGGCTGCTAAGAAGTTTTAAAAATATACAAGAACATTCAAACCTTCAAGAACATTCTGGCTTCAATCTACTTTTCTCCTCTTGTGTAACGTCTTTAAATAATGAATTATTTCTCTTTTTTTTTTTTAGTCTACTGATTAGGAAATACTCAGGTAACTGAAAATGTAAGGGAAGAAATCACAGAGGAATTTATTCGTTCCTTTTTTTCCCCCCCATAAACCAACAACTTTGCTTTCAAGAATAAGATTTGCAAGCTTCCCATGGTGTATTCATATGCTAAATCCAGTAACAAGCTGGATCCCATTCCCCTGACCCTGAAAGAGCCTTCAGTGTGACATCATTGGGAGGGCCTAGTTGAGAGAGACTTCTAAGATCTCAGGGAAGGGACGAATGGAGAGGTTACTGAGCCCACTCGAGAAATCTATGATTAACGGAATTTCGTGATCGAGATCATGATTTCTCCTTACTGTCTTTACCTTTTTCCGTTGAGTCTACACAGACACATAGACACAGACACAGACACAGACACACACACACACACACACACACACACACACACACACACACACACACATTCACATGCATGGGCACATGCACAGCATGACAATACAGGGTTGCAGTGAGATGTTAACTTAAATATACCAAAATTATTATCAAAAATTTTGTTTTAAGAATGAACATAATGACTTACCATTAAATTTAAGTGAAGAAGAAATGGCAAAAAAAAATACTCTCATCACTAACTTAAAATAATTTAAAACAGAGTTTAACCTTATTTCCCTTATTTAAAAAATAATAAATGATGATTTTATGATGTTCTCATACATTACAATCTTTCATAGATTATTTGTGGTGGCAATTGTATGATTTAAGGTGTTTTGTTTTTTCCCTGATTTAATGTCAAGTATAATTTAGTGGACAATTATATGCAATGCCTTCGATAATTAATAGTGCACACCAAATTGGGTTTTAGAAAATCTTCTCTTATTCTGGTACAATTATTCTTTTTTTTAATTTATTATTTTTTTATTAGTGAATCATCGTGAGGGTACAGTTACAGATTTACACATTTTCGTGCTTGTGTTTCAGTCATACAATGTTCGAGTACCCATCCCTCCACCAGTGCCCATTCTCCACCTCCAATGATCCCAATATCCCTCTCACTCCCACTCTAGGTCCCCCACCCCACCCTGCCTCTGTGGTGGGGCATTCCCTTTTGTTCTCACTCCTTTTGGATGTTATGGTTTGAAATAGAGGTATTGAGTGGCCATTATGCTCAATTTATAGTCTACTTTCAGCACGCATCTCTCATCCCAAGTGGCTCCTCCAACTCAACTTTCCTTGGTGTTCCCTTCTCTATCTGATCTGCCTTTTCCCCGGGGTTGTGAGGGGGAATGTGAGGCCAGGTTCCAAGCCATGGAGCAAAACTCCTGATACTTATTTCTACTATTCTTGGGTGTTAGTCTCCCATTCTGTTATTTTATATATATCACAGATGAGTGCAATCTTTCTCTGTCTGTCTCTCTCTTTCTGACTCATTTCATTTAGCATGATACTTTCCATTTTGATCCACTTGTATGTAAAGTTCATGACTTTATCTTTTCTGACAGCTGCATAGTATTCCATTGTGTAGGTTCTGGTACAATTATTCTTGTAGAAAAATGTATATTTTCTTGTAGCTTCTCTTTCCATATAAGTTCTAATTTTAAAATTAATATTAATTAATGTACATATTTTCTAAGTAAAATATTCATATTTTAATGTCAAATTTATTTCTTATAAGGAATATCCTCTGAAAAATAATTTGGAGATATATAGAAAAGTAGTTAAAATTTATTATTTTCTGAAGAGGAGTTTGGGTCACTCCTGGCTGTTCTCAGGGCTCACTCTTGCCTCTGCACTCGAGGATCAGTCCTGAAAAGGCCCAAGAGATCGTCTGGGGTGCAGGATTAGACCCGGGTCAGCCATATTTAGGAAAAGTCCTAACCTGCTGCACTATCTTTTTAATTCCTATCAAAAATTTAATATTTTTACTTTTAAAATACTGAAAACACTTATGTGTATTTTAACAGTTTCTTGCTATTAGGAGAGAATTCTATAAATATCACAAAATCCAAAAACATTTTTAGTGTAAAAGTTATGGGCTTATCAGATATTCATATATAAATATAAATTTATAATAGTTATAGTTGTAAAACTATAAAACAACTTATAATTCCACTAAATGAAAGAAAGGCTGTTTTTATAGGATATCTTCTCTGTTGCTTTTAGCAGTAGGTAAATTGCACAACACCATGTTCACTTTTAATTATTAAAATATTTGACTTGGTTAATATTTGTCTTTGTTTACCTTGGTACTAAGATATCTGTATCTCAAGACTAATACCATAAGTTATTGTTTGAACCCTATTTGATTGTACTAAGTCAAATTGAAGCTCTATTTAATATGTAAATTAAAATATTTATTCTGTAGTTAAAACATATAGTCATAATCACTCTTATATATATTCTTTTACCTAGAAAACCCAACAAGCTGCAGTATATATATATATATGCATATATATATATATATACATGTACACACACACACACATATATATATATGTCTTAGTGGAATTAGAGACTTTTCAACCCACTTCTGTTTCGAAGATCAATTTCAGTGCAAAAACCCACATGTGGTCAAAAATACCTAATTGTTTACTGCCTCATAGCTTCAGAGCTCTATTGCAGTATTCCTTGGCTTTTCTTCTAATTTTTTATAGCACAGCAGGTAGGGCATTTGCCTTGTACATGGCTGCCTGGATTCAATTCCTCTGTCCCTCTCAGAGAGCCTGGCAAGCTACTGAGACTAACCCGCCCACATGACAGACCCTGGCAAGCTACCCGTGGTGATATTTGATATGCCAAAGCAGTAACAATAAGTCTCACAATGGAGATGTTACTGGTGCCTGCTCAAGCAAATTGATGAACAACGGGAGGACAGTGCTACAGTACTATTTAAGTTCTTAGTTTCCCAATTTTGGCTCTAAGATTAATATGGAAAGGAAAATACACATTGTGTGATGAAAAAGAGCAAAATTACTTATCAAACAATTTATGTTCTAAATTTTGGAAAGAATTTCATGATTTGACAAAATCTGTTTTCCCTCTAACTCATTTTTCTTATATGTAAGTTAACACTAGTTGAGCTTTTACTGTGTGGGAAGAATCATGTGAAGTTCTTTTATGATGTGTTCCATTTATCCTCACAATAATCTTTGAGTATGATAGATGTCATTATTATCATCTATGTGTGCACTGGATTGTTATTTTTAAAAGATGTTTTGGGCTGACTTCATTCAGCATTATATACTCTAGTTCAATCCATGTTGCTGCAAATTGCATGTTTTTCTTCTCTTTTAGAGGTGTATAGAATCCCATTCTTTACCACAAATCATTTTTTGTTTGTTTTTAACAGAGCATCCAATTATATATATATATATATATATATATATATATATATATATATATATATATAGCCTCCAATGCAGCATCGTTGGGGAGGACGAGTAGAGAGAGGCTTCTAAAATCTCAGGGCTAGGGTGAATGGAGACGTTACTGAGACTGCTCGATAAATTCGACAATCAATGGGATGATGATGATGATGATGATGATGATGATGTTTTTAAATTTTAATTACTGAATCACCATGAGATACAGTTATAGACTTACAACTTTTCATACTTGTGTTTCAGTCATACAATACTTGAGTACTCATCCCTCCACCAGTGACCATTTTCCGCCACCAATGATCCCTGTATCCCTCCCACTCCCCCATCCCATACCCCTGACCCCACCCCACCTCTGTGGCAGGGCATTCCCTTTTGTTCTCTCTCTCCTTTGGGGTGTTGTGGTTTGCAATAGAGGTATTGAGTGGCCATCGTGTATGATCTGTAGTCCACCTTCAGCGCACATCTCCCATCCCAACAGGCCTTGAACCACACTTTTCCTGGTGTTACCTTCTCTATCCGAGCCTTTTCCTTCAGCATGTGAGGCCAGATTCCATGCCATGGAGTGAACCTCCTGGTACTTATCTCTATTATTCTTGGGTGCTAGTCTCTCATTCTGTTACTTTATATTCCACAGATGAGTGTGCAATCTTTCTATGTATGTCTCTCTCTTTTTGGCTCATTTCACTTAGCATAATACTTTCCATGTTGATCCATTTATATGCAAATTTCATGACTTCATCTTTTCTAACAGCTGCATAGAATTCCATTGTGTAGATGTACCAAAGTTTCTTTAACCAGTCATCTGTTCTTGGACACTCATGTTTTTCCAGATTCTGGCGATTATAAACAGTGCTGCAATGAACATTCGAATGCAGATGTCATTTTGACTATACGTTTTTGCCTCTCCAGGATGTATTCCCAGGAGTGGTATTGCTGGGTCAAATGGGAGCTCAATTTCTAATTTTTTGAGAAGCATCCATAATGTTTTCCAAAAGGGCTGAACCAGATGGCATTCCCACCAGCAGTGTGGAAAGGTCCCTTTCTCCCCACATCTATGCCAACAGCGGTTGCTTTTGTTCTTTTGGATGTAGGCCAGTCTCTGTGGCAGTATCTCACAGTTGATCTGCATCTTTCTGATACCACAACTTATTTTTTAATTTAATTTTACTTTATTCATTTTTATTAAATCATCATGAGCTACAGTTACAAAACTTTCATATTTGAATTTCAGTCATAAAATGATCAAAAACCCATCCTTCCACCAATGTACATTTTCTACCACCAATGTCCTCATTATACTTCCCCCAACCCCGTCCTACCCCCACCCCCGCTTCTATAGCAAACAATTTCCCTCTTTCTCTCTACTTATGGGTATTATGGTTTGCAATACAGATAATAAGAGGCATCCTGTTTTGTTTACCACAGGTTCTTGATCCATTCATCTGTAGTTGGGCATTTCCATATCTAGAGGACATCATGCTAAGTGAAGTTGGTCAGACGGAAAAGGGTAAATACAGAATTATCTCTCTCAAGTGTGAAACTTAAGGAGACATAGCAAGGTAGCAGCAAAGGGCTAAAGGCAACAAAATGGGAGAATTGATCCACACACTGAGGCAGGGGCCAGGGCTTGAGAGTGAGGGATGTTGAGTTTCTTCAGAAAGGGACATGGATACACTGGTAAAGGATGTCGTGTTTGGAATTTTGTGCATTAGAAACCAATACTAAAAGTATTGTAAGCTAGAGACTCTCAATCAATTTTCAAATTTTTATTTTAAAAGGCAAGACTGGAGAGATAGTCAGCAGATAGGGTGCTTGCCTTACACCTGGGTGACCTGAGTTTAATATCCAGCACCCCATGTGTCCCTATTACCATTTTACCATTAGGAGTGATTCCTGAGTATAGAATTAGGAGTAAGTCCTGAACACTGACAGGTGTGACCCCCAAGCAAAAAGTGCATCAATTTAAAGTCCTTGACCCTCATATATATGTACATATATATATATATATATATATAAGTGTCCATATTTAGAAATTGGGTCTCTGCAGATATAATACCATTGAATTGTAGTCACACTAGATTAAGGAAAACCCTAATCCAAAGTCTGCTACTATAAAATGAAGGAAACTTGGATAAAGACACAGACACTAAGAACACCATACAAAAGTAAAGTGATCAGAGTTATGTTTCCAGGAACTCCCAAATTATAGCAGAGAAACCTGAAATAGATTCTTTCTGAGTCCACAGAAAGAAATAAGTCCTGGAGACATCTTAATTTTGAATGTTGAGTCCAGAATTGTGAAATAATACATTTTTAATTCTAATCTTTTTTAAAATTCGTTTTGTTTCTTGAGTCAATCCTGGTAAGGCTTAGGGGTTCCTCCTGGCTCTGCACTCAGGAATCACTCCTGGTAGTGCTCAGGGGACCATATGGGATTTTGGGAATCGAACCCGGGTTGGCCGCATGCAAGCATGCAAAGCAAATGCCCTACCCGCTGTGCTATTGCTTCAGCCCCACATTTTTTATTTTTATTTTTTTAATTTAATAGTTTATTTTTAATTAGTGAGTCAACGTGAGGGTACAGTTACAGATTTATACATTTTTGTGCTCATGTTTCTCCCTTACAAAGTTTGATAACCCATCCCTTCACCAGTGCCCATTCTCCACCACCAGTAAACCCAACATCTCTCCCCCCCCTCCCCAGTCCTGTCTCCCCCCACCCCACACTGCCACTATGGCAGGGTATTCCCTTTTTTTCACTCTTTCTGATTAGGTGTTGTGGTTTGCAATAAAGGTGTTGAGTGGCCATTGTGTTCAGTCTCTAGTCTATATTGGGCCCGCATCATCTTTCCCCCACATGACCTCCAATCACATTTTACTTGGTGTTCCCTTCTCTGAGTTGCCCAGAATGAGAGACCAGCCTCCAAGCCATGGAGACAACCTCCTGGTACTTATTTCTACTATTCTTGGGCGTTAGTCTTATAGTCTGTTATTCTATACTCCACAGATGAGTGCAATCTTCCTATGTCTGTCTCTCTATTTCTGACTCATTTCACTTAGCATAATACTTTCCATGCTGATCCACTTATATGCAAACGTCATGACCTCATTCTTTCTAACAGCTGCATAGTATTCCATTGTATAGAGTTTCTTCAACCAGTCATCTGTTCTAGGGCACTCGGGTTTTTTCCAGATTCTGGCTATTGTAAACAGTGCTGCGATGAACATATAAGTGCAGATGTCATTTCGACTATACTTTTTGGCTTTTCTGGGATATATTCCCAGCAGTGGTATTGCTGGGTCAAATGGGAGCTCAACCTCTAGTTTTTTGAGAATCGTCCATATTGTTATCCAAAAGGGCTGAACTAGCCGACATTCCCACCAGCAGTGTAGAAGGGTCCCTTTCTCCCCACATCCTCTCCAACAGCGGTTGCTTTTGTTCTTTTGGATGTGTGCTAGCCTCTGTGGTGTGAGGTGGTATCTCATGGTTGTTTTGATCTGCATCTCTCTGATGATTAGCAGCCCCACATTTTTTATTTTTAAGATTATATTTCCTAACACATTTGTAAACTACCTAGTTTGAATTGTTATGGCCTCCCATGATGGTGATTTTGACAGAAAAGTGAAGTTAGCAGAACCAGATCCAAACAAGATAAATTTTATATTTTTGTCATGTATTTCTCAGTCCTGCTTTAATAACATAAAAAAAAATTCTCCTTTGCCTGGGCCTGAGTACAACAGGTAGAGCACATACCTTGCATGCTAACCCAGGTTCAAGTTTTGCCATCTTTTATGGTCCTGCAAGCCCCATCAGGAGTGATTCTTGAGCACAGAGTAATCCCTGAGCACTGCTTGGTGTGCCCTCCTCACAAATAAGAAAAAAACTTGATTTCCAGTTTTCTGGGCTAAAATCAGATATCTTTTTGAAAGTACCGTCAAGATTTCCAGTTGCTATGAGGAAAGGTCAAAATTTTTATAAAGCTCTGAAGCATCTGAACCCTCTTCATTTTCTCTAATCTTTATTCATCTTAAACTGCCTCTACTACTATAAATATCTCATTTCCACTCATTTTCAAGCCCTAAATACTTTTCTTCTTTCTGTCTGGAACATGCTTTTCTATTAATTGCCTACTTAAAATTTCTGCTCAAAAGTTAATTGCTCATTAGTCTCCTCATTCCTTCTAATAACTCTAATAAGACCATGTTGGAGCTATTATAATACTCTATTTATAAGTACTAAAATTATATAATTCACTTTGACAGAATTTAACTTGTAATTTAATTATGAGTCAGTAATCTCATATCACTACCTAACAATGATGGTGATTGCTTCATTAATGTTTCATAATCCCTTTAGACTATAAATTCCATAGAAGTCTTGGACTAAAACACAAAACATGACACATAGTGATATTCAATAAATATTTTTGCATGAATGAATAAATCAAAATAATCAAATAAAATGAGAAAGTTTAATCTATCTTATTTTAAATACTTATTGAGTAATCTATCAACTCAGAATTTTTTAATGTATATGTAGAAAAAAATTCTTTTAATATATTTTCAGTTATTAGAAAACTGTATAAGGTACAGAAATAATTATTTTAATATATAAAAATTGATACTCTTCAATAAGAGAAATTAATTTCCCTTTCCAGTATAGTACATGAATAGATAAAATATAAATGTATAAGAAGTGAAATCAAAATTACCTAATATTATTCTTATCCATATTAGAAATCCCACAAAAATCTAGAAATCATATATAAGATGCAAAAAAGGCACATGTTAAAATCTATTCAGATGAGAGTATAATGAATGTGTGATATATGAAATATTATGCAGCTTCAAGGAATGATGAAATAAGAATTGGTTCACCTTGGATGAAACTAGAGGATAACATACTAAGTGAAATCAGTCAGAAGATGGACAAATACCACAGGACCTCACTTCTCTATGAAATAAATAATCACTGGAGAAGAGAATGTAAGATATCAAAGTGGGATATTGGGGCTGGAGAGATTGTACAGTGAGTAGGGTGCTTACCCTGCACCTGACCAACCCAGGTTCAATCTCTGGCACTCCATGTTCCCCAAGTTCCACTAGTGTGATTCCTGAGTGTAGAGTCAGGACTAAGGCCTGAGCACTGTCAGCTGTGTACAAATATCCAAAAGAAAAAGAATGAGAAAAGAGGGCATATAGAGATTACTTTTGCCCTTGATTATAGAAATTAGGACAAAGAAGGAAAGAAATCAGGGTATTAGGGATTAAGAAGAGGTGGAAGGGACATAATAGGAGTAAAGGCCAGGTGCCTTTAGCACAATCAGAAATGTCTACATATAAAGCATACATTTATATGACATAATCTGTGTTCTCCCTCAAAATCCCAAACTACAGGATGTTCATAAAACCTTCCATAGGTAATGGCAATAAAAATATGTATAGTAAGTGCAAAGAGCAAAGAAATGAAAATATAACACTTTAAAAGCTATCTGATTATAAGCAAGGAATTACAGAATAAAAGAATTATAAAAGAACTAGAACATAGTTGACAAAATACTAAATCCATACTTACTGATAACTGTGGTAATATAAATGGATTAAAATTTCCATTTAATAGAGTGACTGATAAATAAGCCTAAAATATCTGCAGTATTCAAGGAAATCTATAGTTTCAATGCAATTCTTATCAGACTTCCAACGGCATATTTTACATATAGAAAAATTCTACAATTTGTATGGCATGGCAGAACACCCCAAACAGCCAAAATTTCTCAAGAATGAAGAATTAAGTGGGATACATAATGCTTCATAAACTCAAATTATATTACAAAGCTTCACTAATCAAAACAGTGTAGCATTGTTTTAAAAAGACACATGCATTTGTGGATTAAACTCCAGAAAATAACTGCAGGTGTGATCCATTAATTCATTTTGACAAAGTTATCGGAAATGCTCTGTGGGTAAAGGCTAATTACTTCAATAAGTGATAACTGGAAGATTAGATATGTATATGCTAATCAATGGCATTTTACCTCTTACCTATGCAAATTACAAATAATAACTAAAAATGATTAAAGAATTAATGTTAGCCTGGAAACTGTAAGTTCAAAAGAAAGCAGTGGGGCAGGTGTTAAACATTTAGACATTATCCTCAGAAACATTTCAATTTCACATCTAAAACAAAAATAAGTATGTGGGAGTACATGAAACTGTATCTTCTATACAACCCAGGAAACCATCAGTAAAATAAAAATAAAAACCTATAGAATAGGAGGATATGTTTACATACCACAAAGCAAATAAAGAGTTAATATTCAAATTATGCAAAAACATACAACTCTAATAAAAAGAAAAAATCATGAAAATAGTAAGTATCAAGTGGATATATAATTTTTCTATAGTGATGAAATTATGTTGACAAATCATCATCATCATCATCATCATCCTGTTGATCGTAGAATTTCTCAAGCAGTCTCAGTAACATCTCCATTCATCCTAGCCCTGAGATTTTAGACACCTCTCTTTACTCATTGTTCCCAACGATGCCACATTGGAGGCTCTTTCAGGGTCAGGGGGATGAGACCCAGCATTGTTACTGGTTTTGGCATATGAATACACCATGAAGAGTTTGTGAGGCTCTCCCATGGGGGCAGGAAACTCTCGGTAGCTTGCCAGGTTCTCTCAGAGGGAGAAGTAGGCTATAAGAGCTTCCGGGAGCTTGGTTTTAAGTCTCTGGATGTTGGCTGAGGTGGGATTACACAGCGCTGGGGGCAGTCCCCGGGTCTGACCGCCTAGCTACTGGAAAATGGGAAATCTGGGCGGAAGAGGCCCAGTCCCAATCGAGCAGGCTATTAACTTCACATTAATATAAGATTCACCTTGTTCTGTTTTATTTAAAGATCAATTTAACAAGTGAGCTCATAAACAACAGGATGTAGGGACTAGGAATGTGGCTCAGGAGTAGAACACTTGCCTTGCATATGTGAGGCCCTGTTCAATTCCTGGAACTACATGATGCGCTAAGCACTGCTAGGAGCAATACTGAGCACAAAGCAAGGAGTAGTCCCTAAGAACTACAGGGTGTCACCCAAAAACAAACACCCAAAAAAAAGGAAGTCAAAACAAAAGCAGTAAGTTTTTATTTTTCTTTCCCAATATTGTCTTTGGTATTTCTAAACTTTCTAAATTTAAAATATATTTCTAAATGTATTTCTAGACCTTGTAGATATAAAAATACATACTGGTATAAAAATGCCAAAAATGTTTAAAGTATTTAAAAACAAGTTAAAATATCAAAAAATAAAATGAAATAAATAGTAAAAAATAACAGTAAAAATACATACACTTTCCCCTAAAAAGACATTAAAATTGCCAACATGTAATTCACCAAATCTCTGTGTCACTGTAGTCCTGTTGCTCATTGATTTGCTTGAGCAGGTGCCAGTAACATCTCCATTCGTCCCTGTCGTGTTCAGGGTCAGGATAATGAGGGCCATTATTGTTACTGTTTTTGCCATATTGGATACGTCACAGGAAGTTTGCCAGGCTCTGCCATGTGAGATTCTGTATCACTCTCTTCCGGGAGTTTTATTTTATATCTCTGGATCTTAGTTGTTGATGAGATTACATGGTGCCAGGGGCAGTTTGTGGGTGTGGTTGCCAAGCTACTGGAAAACTGGGGATCTGGGTGTAGGAGGCCCAGTCCCGATTACAGCAGGCTTGGAGATCTCAGCCCTGGGTCCCGCATACCTCGTTTCCTCTGCTGGTTCCTTCATGTGTGAGACTTATTTGAGCATGTGGAGAGTGGCCTAGAGCATGGCTGTGGCTAGGTTCTGGAGGTTTTTGGATGCTGGGGCTCTGCTTGGTGTGGGGAGTGAAACTTGAGCCGTCCCCCACTGAGGGGCCCTGGTGAAGACAACCAGGTGAGGGGACAGGAGATTCTGCATTGCTCTCTTCCGGGAGCTTTGTTTTATAGTCTCTGGATGTTGGCCATTGATGGGATTACATGGCACCAGGGGCAGTTTGTGGGTGTGACTGTCAAGCTACTGGAAAAATGGGGCATCTGGGTGGAGGAAGCCCAGTCCCAACTTGAGCAGGCTTGGAGATCTCAGCCCTGGGTTCGGCATACCTGGGTTCATCTGCAGGTTCCTTCAGGGTGATAACTATGATAACAGTAATAGGTAAAAATATTTTGATCACTCCCTTATGCACTTGTGTATAAAAACTCATGCATAAGAACCTTAATTAAGCTTTTAGGAAGAGGAACAGATTTGATTTAAAGTATTTGCTAGAGTAAATTTAAGCCTGCATTTAACTAACTTGGTTCTTTGATTACTGAGTGATCCTAGATTTCAAATTAGCCATTAAACTGACTCTGCGTGAAGGACACTTGAAATAACACTGCTGACTGGGTAAGGCTTGAATAGGTCTGAGAAAAGAGGATGAGGGTTAAAAAGGAATGGCTATTTCATGAGGAATAGTGTAGACCAAAGTTATGTTGGTGGATAGAAGCCCTAAATTGGAAATACAGAGAGGTAGCAAGAAGGGCGACTCAGTTCACATAAGTACACAAGAAATCTACAATGTAAGATGTCAACTACCCTTGCAATAAGAAATCTGTCTAAATTTTTGTTGATTCATGAACAGTGCAGCTGTCCTCAAGCAAAGCTGACAACTTTCTGCTCAGAAAAAATAAAGGAACCATCAAGATAATGCAGAGGGTAAGGCACTCACCTTACATGCTGTAGACCTGCGTCTAATTCCCAGCACCCTATATGGTACCGCAAGCCTCACCAGGAATGAACTCTGAAAACTCACAGATCCATGAGCAATCTCTGAGCATTGTTTCATATGACCACACACAAAAAAAGCAAGCAAACAAATGAGATTGGGGGAGAGGATGCACAGGGTCGGGGGGTGACCATCAGGAAGAATGAAGTTTAGGTAGGAATCTGAAAAATCCAGAGTGCAACAGGTAATTAAAAAGATAATTTAGGCTTCACAGGCCACTTCCCCACGTATCGTAGTGTGCTGTTCTCCAGGACCAAGCCTTTGCTCCCTGTCCCAAGTGTGTTATCCCCCAGCCGGCACCCCACCTACAGTGCAGTAGGGGGCGTGGCCTCTGTAGAAGTGGGCATAGCCTATTTTGAAGAGAACAGCCGTTCACGAGGCTGAAGTTATTTTCCCCTTTCCTGGCACTCTGGACTCACATCTTCATCTCCATCACCTAATTCTTGGGAGAATATTCTGGCCATCTCAAACACACTAGGCCAATAATCCAGTAGCCTATTCCTAGTGCACCATAATACTGGCATCACAAGAAGCTCTACAAGTCTAATATAAAAGAACACATCCTCCGAAGCTTCACTAGAGACCTCCACTAAGCCGCTGATGAGCACATGAGAGGAAGTTGAAACTCTAGAAGGGGGAAAAGGTGACCACCATAGACCGAGCTCATTCAGAACCCTTTCTCACAACTAGAGGGGAATACTGATAGTGAAATGGATGGTCCCACCACCATATTACCACAAAAACATAAAGAAACAGCAAAAATCCCCAACACGAGGAGAAAATGATGAAAAGGGTCCAGATGCCTTAACAAGCATTACCCACAAATACAATCTCTTCGATAAAGAGTTCAGAGATAAAATGTTAAAAACATTCAATGAACTCAAAGAAACGTTTCAACAAACATCCAGTAAATTAAAGGAGAGCATGAAAGAAACAATGGAATGGACATCAGAGAAAATACAGGAAGTAATGAGAGCAGAAATAAAAAATCTACAAAAAGAAGTGTCATCAAGAAAAGATTCTCTAGATGAAATTAAAAACACAGTGGGTGCCCTCAATGGTAGAATGGCTACAGCCAAAGACAGAATCAGTGAGATTGAAGATGAGCAGCAGGAAGCTTACAGGCAACAACAAGCAATGGGAAAAGACCTCAAAATAGCTCTTAGGCTAATCAGAGACCTATGGGATGATTTCAAGAGGGACAACATTAGAATCATTGGAGTACCAGAAGGAAAGGACACAACCCCAACGAAAAAGCCACAGTTATAAATATCATTGCTGAAAAGTTCTCAGAGCTAGAGAATGCAGGCATCCACATCCAAGGAGCCCGAAGAATGTCAGCTAAGAGAAGCCCTAGTTAAAAAGACCCCAAGACATACCATAGTCCGAATGATGGATGCCACAGATAAAGACACAATATTGCAAACAGCAATGTCAAAAAAAGAAATCACATATAAAGGAGCACCCCTTAGATATACTGCAGACCAATCAGAAGAAACCCCCTAAGCCCGAAGACAATGGGGGGAGGGGTATAATTAAAAAATTCAATTAAATGAATGCCTCACCAAGAATATTTTATCCGGCTAAACTCTCACTCAAATTTGAAGGGACGATACACTACTTCATGGATAAAAAGCAGCTCAGGAACTTCATAGACTCAAAACCAAGCTTAAACAAAGGACTAAGAGGGTTATTGTAAGACAAGAAAACCCCCTACAAGCACAACAAAACCTTACAGAAAGATGGCATAAAACCCCATGACAATAATCTCCCTCAAGGTCAATGGTCTAAAAACACCAATTAAGAAACACAGAGTGGCAAAATGGATTTGGAAACTGAAGCCAACATTCTGCTGCCTACAAGAAACACATCTGAACAGTCAGAGCAAACACAAACTCAAAGTCAAAGGATGGAAAACAATCCTGCAGCAAACAATTCCCTCAAAAAAGCCGGGGTGATGACATTCTTCAAAGAAATGGATCAAACAATCTTAAAATTCATATGGAACAACAAACGTCCAAGGATAGCTAAAACAATTCTTGGGAAAAAGAAGATGGGAGGCATCACCCTCCCCAACCTCAATCTTTACTACAAAGCAGTAACAATTAAAACAGCATGGTACTGGAACAAAGGCAGAGCCGTAGACCAATGGAACAGGGTGGAATACCCTTACACACAACCCCAAATGTATGATCATCTAATCTTTGATAAGGGAGCAAGAGATGTGAAGTGGAGCAAGGAAAGCCTCTTTAACAAATGGTGCTGGCACAACTGGACAACCACATGCAAAAAAATGGGCGTAGACCTTGACCTGACACCATGCACAAACGTCAGATCAAAATGGATTAAAGACCTCAACATTAGACCACAAACCATAAGGTACATTGAAGACGAGGTCGGCAAAACCCTCCACGATATTGAAGATGAAGGTATCTTCAAAGGTGACACAGAACTAAGCAATCTAGTAAAAACAGAGATCAACAAATGGGACTACATTAAACTAAAAAGCTTCTGCACCGCAAAAGATACAGTGACCAGAATCCAAAGACTATCCACAGAATGGGGAAAGGATATTTACACAATACCCATCAGATAAGGGGTTGATATCAATGGTATATAAAGCACTGGTTGAACTCTACAAGAAGAAAACATCCAACCCCATCAAAAAATGGGGCGAAGAAATGAACAGAAACTTTACCAAAGAAGAAATACGAATGGCCAAAAGGCACATGAAAAAGTGCTCTACATCACTAATCATTAGAGAGATGCAGATCAAAACAACCACAAGATACCACCTCACACCACAGAGACTGGCGCACATCCAAAAGAACAAAAGCAACCGCTGTTGGAGAGGATGTGGGGAGAAAGGGACCCTTCTACACTGCTGGTGGGAATGCCGACTGGTTCAGCCCTTCTGGAAAACAATATGGACGATTCTCAAAAAATTAGAAATTGAGCTCCCATTTGACCCAGCAATACCACTGCTGGGAATATATCCCAGAGAGGCAAAAAAGTATAATCAAAATGGCATCTGCACATGTATGTTCATCGCAGCACTGTTTACAATAGCCCGAATCTGGAAAAAAACCCGAATGTCCTAGAACGGATGACTGGTTGAGGAAACTTTGGTACATCTATACAATGGAATACTATGCAGCTGTTAGTAAAAAGGAGGTCACAAATTTTTTATTTAAGTGGATCGGCATGAAAAGTTTCATGCTAAGTGAAATGAGTCAGAAAGAGAGAGACAGACATAGAAAGATTGCACTCATCTATGACATATAGAATAACAGAGTGGGAGACTAACACCCAAGAATTGTAGAAACAACTACCAGGAGGTTGACTCCATGGCTAGGAGGCTGGCCTCACATTCTGGGGAAAGGGCAACTCAGAGAAGGGATCACCAACTATAATGTAGTCGAAGGCCATGTGGGAGAAGGGAGTTGCGGGCTGAATGAGGGCTAGAGACTGAGCACAGTGGCCACTCAACACCTTTATTGCAAACCACAACAGCTAATTAGAGGGAGAGAACAGAAGGGAATGCCCTGCCACAGTGACAGGGTGGGGTGGGGGGAGATGGGATTGGGGAGGATGGGAGGGATGCTGGGTTTACTGGTGGTGGAGTACAGGCACTGGTGAAGGGATGGGTTCCCGAACTTTGTATGGGAGAAGCATAAGCACAGATGTGTATAAATCCGTAACTGTACCCTCATGGTGATTCATTAATTAAAAATAAATAAATTTATTATTTAAATAAATAAATAAAATAATAAAAAATAAATAAAAAGCCGGGGTGGTCATACTAATATCCAACAACATAGATTTCAGGTTGAAAAAGATTAGAAGGGACAGAGAAGGCCATTTTTTACTAATCAAGGGATATGTACAGCAGGAAGAAATCACACTCCTAAACGTGCACGCACCTAGTGAGGGACCAGCTAAATACTTAAAACAACTGCTAACACATTTTAACAAGAACATTGCTAGCAACACAATAGTAGTTGGAGACTTCAGCACTGCCCTATCACCTCTAGATAGACCAACAAGATTAAAACTCAGCAAGGAAACACTGGCTTTGAAAGAAGACATAGAAGAGAGGGGCTAATAGATCTATACAGGGCTTTGCATCTCAAAAAGGAAGAATACACATTTTTTTCAGTGCACACGAAACATTTTCCAAAATAGACCACGTGCTGGGTCACAAAACATACCTCAATAGAATCAGCAAGATAGAAATTGTATCAACTATCTTTTCAGACCACGATACACTGACGATAGAAATTAATCATGCGCAGATACGGAGAACCAAATCAAACACCTGGAAATTAAACAACTCAATGTTGAACAATGGAAGGAAATCAAGGAAGAAATCAAAAGATAACTTGAAACAAATGAGATTGGAGACACGAGTTACCAGAACCTATGGGACTCAACTAAAGCCGTGATAAGGAAAAATTTATAGCTCTGCAAGCATTCCTCAGGAAGGAAGCAAGGGCCTACATAGAAAACTTGACTTCACAGCTCAAGATCTTAGAAGAATACCAACAAAATGAGCCCACACCAGGCAGAAGGAAAGAAATAACAAAACTTAAAGCAGAAATTAACTACATGGAAACCCAAAAAAGAATCCAAAAGATCAATGAAGCCAAGAGCTGGTTCTTTGATAAAATAAACAAGATTGATAAACCACCAGCAAGGCTCACAAAGAAAGATAGAGAGAGAACCCTAACAAACTGAATCAGAAATGTAAAGGGAGACATCACAACAGAAACCAAAGAAATTCAAAAGATCATCAGAGACTATTTCGAAATTCTGCATACCATGAAACAAGAGAATTAGAAAAAATGGATAAATTCCTGGATTCCTATAATCTCCCAAAGTTGAACCAAGAAGATCTGGAATACCTGAATAGACCATTAATATCAAATAAATTGAAACTGCAATCAAAAGTCTTCCTAAAAACAAAGCCCAGGTTCAGATGGACTCACTAGTGAATTCTTCGAAACATTTGAAGAGGACCTTTTGCCAGTTCTTCTCCAGCTTTTCCAGGAAATTGAAGAAACAGAAACTTTCCCAAGCAGTTTCTATGAGGCACATATCTCCCTAATACCAAAATCAGACAAAGACGCCACAAAAAAAAAAAAAAAAAGAAAACCAGGCCAATATCCCTGATGAACACGAATGCAAAGATCCTCAACAAAATATTAGCAAACAGAATTCAACAACTCATCAAAAAGATCATACACCACAACCAAGTGGGATTCATCCCAGGGATGCAAGGATGGTTTAACATTTGGAAATCAATCAACATAATCCATCATATAAACAAAAGAAAAGATAAAAACCATATAATCATATCAATAGATGCAGAGAAAGCATTTGACAAGATCCAGCACCCATTTATCATGAAAACTCTCTCCAATATGGGTATAGAAGCCATCTACCACAAGCCTTTGGCAAGTATCATCCTCAATGGGGAAAACCTAAGAGCCTTCCCTCTAATATCAGGGACAAGACAAGGATGCCCACTCTCACCACTTCTGTTCAATGTAGCACTGGAAGTACTTGCAATAGTGTTTAGCAAGAAAAAAATATTAAGGGCATCCAGATAGGAGAGAAAGAAATCAAGCTCTCACTATTCTCAGATGATTTGTTCGTTTGTTTTTTTTGGGGGGGTCACACCCAGCCATGCTCGGGGGTTACTCCTGGCTTTGCTCCTGGCAGTGCTTGGGGGACCATATGGGATGCCGGGGATCAAACCCGAGTTGGCCGCGTGCAAGGCAAACGCCCTACCCGCTGTGCTATCGCTCCGGCCCCCTATTCTCAGATGATAATGAGATACCATCTCACATAACAGAGACTGGTCCACATCCAAAAGAACTAAAGCAACCAGTGTTGGCATGGATGTGGGGAGGAAGGGACTCTCCTTCACTGCTGGTTGGAATGTTGACTGGTGCAGCTCTTTTGGAAAACAGTCTGAGCTTCTCAAAAAATTAGAAATTGAGCTCCCATTTGACCCAGCAATACCACTTCTGGGAATATATCCCGGAGATGCAAAAAAGTATAGTAGAGATGACATCTGCACTTATGTGTTCATTGCAACACTGTTTAAAATAGCCAGAATTTGGAAAAAAACTGAGTGCCCTAGAACAGAGGACTGGTTGAAGAAACTTTGATAAAGCTGTGGAAGAACTTGAGGAGTTTCCTCTGCAGATTTGGGTTTCACTGAAGTAGGTGGTGATAATCATTTGAGGTCATCCAACTGCCAGCCCTTTGCTTTCTCTGACAACTGAGTCTCTCATGAGAAAGCTTACATTCTTGTGTTCTGAATAGAACTGACTCTCTGCTCCCCTTCTCTCTCCCATCGCCAAAGGAGTGGTGTTAACCAAGCAGACCCGTCCAGTTCCACTCATCATGGATGAACACATAAGAGATGGACACATGACCTCAAGTGGGCCAGTGTTCATCCAGAAAAACACTACTTTTTTGTTTTATTTGCTGTGATACTTTTAAGCTGGTTAGAGCTGAGCACTCATCTAGAGTTATGTTTTGCCTTTTGTTTTCTTTCCTGAATGATGTCAAAAAATATATATAGAAAATGTGGAAAAATCTGGATGCCATTATACCTCAGTGTTCTGCATTTTTGGAATTCTGAGTTACATGCCAGTGCAGTATTTCTTAAAAACTTACTCTGATTGAAGGGAACACCAAGTAAAATGTGGTTGGAGGCCATGCGGGGGAAGGGTCATGCGTGCTGAATGTAGACTAGAGACTGAACACGATGGCCACTCAACATCTTTATTGCAAACCACAAGACCTAATTAGAGAGAGAGAACAAAAGGGAATACCCTGCCACAGTGGCAGGGTGGGGTGGGGGGAGATGGGATTGGGGAGGGTGGGAGGGATGCTGGGTTTATTTGTAGTGGAGAATGGGCACTGGTGAAGGGATGGATTCTCGAGCTTCGAGCTTCGTATGAGGGAAACATGAGCACAAAAATGTATAAATCTGTAACTGTACCCTCAAAAAAAATTTTAAAAAAAACAACAAAAAGTAAAAAACTGAGTTGCGACGCTCTCTGTCCAGATGAGATCCGGAGCAGCCACACACGAAAACGGCCCCTCTGCTCCTTAAAAACTATGATCCAGGAGGTCTATTAACCCATTTTGTCACCCAGCGGCTTCTTATAGAAATGCATCCAGACTGTGAACTGAGCTAAAATATCAGAAATCCAAAACCGAGCTCATATAATCTTCATTCTCAGCAATGGAAAACAAATTATCAAGTGATGCCTTTTCAGCAGGTTTGATTGTTGGGGCAAAATTCCAAATAATAACAGTGAGTTCTCTGTTGAAATATTGAAAGTATTCAAAGTATAGAGAGAATAAAGTGAAGAACATTAGCCACTTAGGTGCGGGGGGGTGGGGCGTGTGAGAGGGGGGTATATTGGGGTTCTTGGTAGTGGAACATGTGCACTGGTGAAGGGACGGGGGGTTGATCATTATATGACTGAGACTTAAACTTGAAAGCTTTGTAACTTTTTTTTCCCGGTGATTCAATAAAATAAAAATTAAAAAAAAACTTACTCTGATTGTATCTATGTTGGTTGTAAATCAATTAGACTTCATTAATATAGCCCATTCTAGCATGAACATTTTATGAATTTAGAATATTTATGTAACTTAAAATGGAGTGATGCCATTTTGTTAGGAAGCTCATCTATGAAATGAAGAGGTGGGAATTTTGTGCTTAGTCATTTTTGTTATTCAGACATTAAAAATTCAGAATATGGATGTGGGGAGAAGGGACCCTCCTACACTGCTGGTGGGAATGCCGACTGGTTCATTCTGACCCAGCAATACCACTCCATGGAATATATTCCGGAGAAGCAAAAAAGGATAGTCGAAATGACATCTGCACTTATATGTTCATTGCAGCACTGCCTACAATAGCAAGAATCTGAAAAAAACCTGAGTGCCCAAGAACAGATAACTGGTTAAAGAAACTTTGGTACATCTACACAATGGAATACTATGCAGCTGTTAGAAAAGATGAAGTCATGAAATTTGCATATAAGTGGACCAACGTGGAAAGTATCATGTTAAGTGAAATGAGTCAGAAAAAGAGGGATAGAGATAGAAAGATTGCACTCTTTTGTGTAGTATAAAGTAACAGGATGGGAGACTAACAACCAAGAACAGTAGAGATAAGTACCAGGAGGATTGATCCACAGCTTAGAAGCCGGCCCTGCATGCTGGAGGAAAAGGCAGCTCAGATAGTGATGCTAGGAGGGCCTGTTTGGGATGGGAGATGCAGGCTGAAAGTAGATTATAGACCAAACATGATGGCCATTTAATACCTCTACTGCAAACCACAATACTCAAAAGGAGAGAAAGAGCAAAAGGGAATGCCCTGCCACAGAGAAGGGGTGTGGGGGAAGGACGGGTTTCGGGTGGGGGGAGGGATGCTGGGACCCGTTGCTGGTGGAGAATGAGCACTGGTGGAGGGATGGGCACTCGGCCACTGCATGACTGAAATGAAAGCACAACAGTTTGTAAGTCTGTAACTGTAACTCACGGTGATTCACTAATAAATCCTTTTCCAATGTGTATCAAATCGTCTTATTAACTTGAAATATCTTACAATGTTAGGGGCCAGAGAAATGTATAGTGGGTCAGATGCTTGTTTTACATGCAGTTTGTATTTGAACCCTAGTTTAAGCCCCCAAGGAGTGATCCCTGAGCACGGAATCAAAAACGAGCCTGGGAGCAGAGCAATAGTACAATGGGTAGGGTGTTTGCCTTGCATGCAGCCAACCTTGGTTTGATCCTTGGCATCCCATATGATCCTCAAGCTCTGCAAGGAGTAATTCCTGAGTGCAGAGCTAGGAGTAACCCCTGAGTATCTCCAGGTTTGACCACAAAATAGACAAACAAGTAAACAAAAAAAGCTCTGAGTGCCACAGAGCGTGTCCTCTTACCCAGAAATAAAACAAGAGATATCTACAGTTGTAATTGTCAGTTAAACTCAAATAAACCTGAAAAAAATCAAGATATCTACCAAACCTTGAGCAAAGAAAAGACAGAATAAGTATCTAATGTAGGCATACTTTATGCTGGTTGACTTAATTTTACAGGTTATCTAAAAAAGTAGTAGCTGTCATGCTTACATTGAAGAGAAATAAAATACATAGATATTAAGTAAGTTTATCTGAAGCTAAACAGCTAGATACTAGTAATTCTGGAACTGAAATCCAGACTAATCTGATTCTAAGGTCACTAGTTCTAATCATTATGTTCATTTGGATTCTCCAAAGGTAAACATGGAGATTTCAGAGGATTCAGGGGATCTGTGCCTGTTCATCTTTCCCTCTAATTTGACTGCTTTATTCAAAATCAAATTGTCTCAGTTCAGGAAATCCTCACTTAAGCCTTACACTAATTGTTAGAAACTATGCCTTTTAGCAGAAGGAGAATATAGGTGTCTATAAATAAATAAGATCCTTACATAACCCTTTTGTTCAATAAGCAGAAATTATTTTTTTTCTCATTAATCAGAACAAAAAGGTGTTTTTAAAGTACCTGCTATAATTTATAGAAAATACAGCGATCCTTTTTCAGAGCATTTCTCAGATCTCTCTACCAACAGAGACTAAAATTTTTCAGAACTCTGTTGTAGGTCATAGAATCAATTTGGTGTCCCTGTGACTAGTTATTACTTATATGTGGTATATAAAGAAACTAAGCAAAGGAATGTACAGTGGCTGAGGAAGACAAATTCCTTACACCTTGTTTACGAAACAGAGGTTACCAAGAGATGGACTAAAAGTGACAGAATGGTAATGGTGAAGGGTCTTTGGCATTTTGGTGGTGGTGAAGGTGCAATAAACTTGTACACTAAAAGCATAAATATGAACAACTGGAACCAGGTTACCCCAACAAAAAAGCCATAATATGGAATAAGAATATACAACATAGAAGTGCTTGTTAAACATCGTCATGGTAAATATTTTCTGTGAGACTGTTTTACTTCTGTGTGACTTCATTAATATATCATCCTGAATATACATCATCCTGCACTATAAAACATAGATTCTTTTGAAAGACTTGAAAGCCACTGGTCTATTAAACATCCTTATGTCAGATTAAGTACTACTCAAGTACTGCTTAAATTGCTCCCCAATTTTTATTTCTAGTGCATGATGTATCCTAATGACATCACAAAGTTACATCAGAGATATGAAAGACTTCTTTGAGTTTTTAATTGCAATAACATGGATACTCAGTAGATAATAGGTTCTTAGTAGGTTCATGTGAATTCTGTTGAAGAGGCTAGGAGAACACTGAGTGCTGGCCAGATTAGCAGCTGAACTCCCAACTGCTGACTTTCAAACTATTATACAAAATTAGAGAGACTGAAAAAGACCAAATGCAATGAAAAGGTATCAGATACTAGCACTGATTATTTTCACATATTTCCTCCTCAGTTATTATATGTTCAAAATAGAAATATATACTGAAGAGAAAAGAGTGAGGAAAAAAAATACCCATAGTTTCAAACACTAAGAAATAAATACCACCATTAACGTGTAGCAGTTAAGCTTGCCTATTCCTATTTTCTATATTTTCATGTAACATTGTTCTGAAGTACTTATAGTTATTATCCACTATATTATAAACCTCATTAAAACCACAGTTTTATTGGTTATATAATATCTCTGTACCATGATCTTTAATTTTCCTAATACTGTTAAAACTTTAGTTTCTAACATGCAATATTATATATACATATGTATATATGAACCTAAGGTTTTTTTATATGTATTTCCAGGTCTTGGATTACTTTTTAACATGAAAGTAAGATGGAAGGGAACTGTGTATTAGGAAAGCCCACTTAAAGGGCCATTGTGTTTTTTACATGAATTTATTGTTAAAGATTTTCGTTAGTCATCAGTATTCCCTCATTTCCTGAAAAAGTGAGTTTAATGTAAAAATATCTTGGTTGACCCACACAGCCATTGTAGTTTCTTATAGAAGTTTGTAAATGAATGATATGTTTCGTTTTTGACCACATCAAATTGAAGAATATTTTTTTAATATTTGTCAATAGTAACTTTAAACATGAGTGAATAGGCTAATAAGAAATTTTTAATACCTTTTTTATGTTTTTTAGAAAAAAATTCTATTTTCATTTTATGTCTAGAACTGTTTTTCCATTAGACAGCAAACACTTATTGTTAGAAACAAAATTAGTATGATGATTCATACAGTCATCATACACTTTCAAATTTAGGCGGAGTTATTTTTAGTCATATTGTCCATTTTCTGTGCCCAATAATTTGACAACTATAAAATCTTCTGGCACATATTGGCTACTTGCTGATAGATATTGATCTTCTATTATAGTAATTAAGAAACACCTATTTCACAAAATTATATTAAGTCCATTTAATTCCACTATTTGACTCTTTCTGTGTTTCATTAAAATTAGAGTAAAATAAAATGGAGAGAAATTGTACAGTTTAACACCCTCAGATCTATTTAACTCTCTCCCTTTTATGTTTCTGAGTATATTTTCAGATTCTTCCCTTTTGTTCATCTCAATAAATTCAACAAAGTCAATGCTAGGATTGAAAGCTTATATCTACCTCCACAAATTCATATGTTGAAGTCTTAACCCAAAGCCTGATTTTTATTTGTAGACTCTAAAAATGTAATTAAAAGTAAATAATGTCTTTCTAAGGAAGTTGACCAGAAAAACTGCTACAACTCCTTAGTCCAGTGCCTGATGAATCAGCAAGATGATGTTTGGAAAGACTGAGAAACTAGTTTTACAGTGGGGAGGTCATCAATAAAATAACACTGTAAAATAATAAATACTATTGAAAGATCCATTACTCTGCAAATAAAACTCCATTTTTGAGTCCTAGCAAGTAGTAAGGGCATCTTGGAATGAGCTGTGTGGAAGTCGATGTGGAGGTCTTGTCTGTCCTGTTCAGCAGGGAGAACCCTTTGTGGGGCTGAGAAGGGGATGAAGCGGAATGAACAGCCGCAGAGCCCGGAGGAGGGAGAAAAGGCGTTTATTCTATGGCAGTTACAGTATTTATACCTCCCTGCTGGGAGGATGTGTTACAGTATGCACGCTGGGACCCCCAATAGAAATGCAGGGTGTGGATGGGCATTAGCTAATGATAAGCAGATGGTGATAGGATAAGATCAGTAAGGTAAAATGGCTCCCTACAAGGCTGGTTTTAACAGCACTTTATATTGCTCTTGTTGTACACTGGCAGTGAGTATAATTGATATGTCTTCAGATTACTAAGAGTATCAGTTCTTAGTCTGCAACATTGCTCCCAAATAAGACAGTTTTATCCTTTAAAACATTAAAATCTGGATGGGAGAGATAGTACAGGAGGTAGGGTATATTTACCTTACCTTACATGTAGTCAATCTGGCTTTGAATCCCATCACTGAATATGATTCCCAAACATTGACAGGAGTGATTCCTGAGCTCAGAGCCAGGAGTAAACCCTAAGTACACGTGGTATGACCCTAAAATAAACAAAAATGTAATTCCTGGAAGATTTGTCCTTCTTTTTGGTTGCAAGTCCCTTTCAGCACCTGTTTCCACTATGCAAAGGTTTTATTTATATTAAATTTTGAGTCTGTAATGTAATATTTTTTATAGAATTTATTTAATTTCCAATTTTTTTCTGCTTTACATTCATTAGCATTAATATATTCATCACACCTAAATCAGTAATGAATAAAGGTTCTTTGCATCCTTTAACTTGCACCAATCTCATAGTAAATTCAACATTATCTGGTCTATTTTTCTTTCAACAACAAGAACAAAATCCTTTGCTTTGGTTATGATTGTGTGGTGTCAGGAGGAGAAACTTCAATGTCTGGCTTTAGTTCAGGTCATTCAAATTGCTCCAAAGATGGGCAGGTAGATGGATCAATGGATTTTGTAATCAGCTTTGTATATGGGAGCTTGGTTTGATCCCCAGCACCACATTATGGCCCAAGCATGCACGGTGTGAATTTACATGAGCAATGCACCTGAATGGTAGGTCCCCAGTACAACTGGACCCTAAAATCAGTTCCCTTTTTATCTGAAGTAGGTAGTTTCCAAATAGTTTGTATTTTTGTATGTCTTCTTGCTTTCAATAAAATAGTTCTTTTCAACGTCTTCCATCAACTTTACTTCATTGTTCTTTAATATCCCATTTATGGTGCAATGGGACTGCTCAACTGGCAAGCAATAACTATAACTGATTTTCCACTTTAGTGGTCCTTAGTCATTTTTAATCTCTTTTCTGAGTTAATAACGATATGACCTCTTACTGACAAAATTAGAAGTGGATCTTGTACATTTAGAGTTCATGATGAACAAAACATGATATTAAACTAAGCACAAAGTAAAGTTGTGTTTACTTAGGGGGTGGGAAATCCCTCCGAAATATGAGCTGCTACAGGAGCAAACCGCTGTGAGTGATGTTTTGATGGCTATAACATCAGCAGGGAACAGTGATTCAGGGATCTCCACTGCATTTTTGATCTGCTGTTCACTCAGAAATCTTTACACTGTGCATTTAAGAGGGAGGCACCAGACAATCACCCCACCCTCCTTTGCTTTGCAAGCCTGAAATTTGTGAGGATTCCACTTAAATCTGTAGCACTTCCCATATGGCAAGTGTGATTCTCATCTAGGTATGCATGGGTGTAAAAAACTAAAGCACGCCGAGGGGCACGAGCACTCGCGGGCTCTCCGGGCGGCTCTGTCTCACCGCCCGCGTCCGGTGCCGCGGAACCGCTGTGTGTGCTTCTTGGTATCATCGTCGAGGGAAGGCGACGGAAGGAAGAAGGAAGAAGGCAAAACTGGTTGTTCGATCCGTTTATTTCATTCTCTCTCTCTGCTTCTCTCCCGCTCTCGGTCTCTCTGGATCTGCGGATCTCGCCCCCGTGGATCTGGCCTCGCAACCCACCCTTCCAGCCTAGTTAAATCTCCACAGCATGACGGGGTTGGGGCGTACACATAGGTGTGGTCACCATCAATAGGGTAAGGTCCTTTCCCTTAGGGGATGTTTCTCCTAGGACTTAATTCTCTTTCAGCAGGAGGATCCACCCAAGGGCGGAGTCCCATGAATGTGTTTCTCTTCTCCTCAGCCAGCAAACATATAAGAATTCATATTATTAATTATTTTGTATGGACACAATAAGAGATGCATTAAAGCTTATAGAATTGCTCTCCTGGGGCCATCTCAATCTCAGACTACAGTGCTCAGGCCAGATCAGTCTTTCCTATCCCTGGCAGGGTCCCAGTCTCATCATTACTATTGGATCATGACAGCATTTGTCTATGATCAAGCTCTTAACTTATAGTTAAGAATTAGGCACTTTGGGGGCTGGAGTGATAGCACAGCGGGTAGGGTTTTTGCCTTGCACGCGGCCAACCTGGGTTCGAATCCCAGCATCCCATATGGTCCCCTGAGCACGGCCAGGGGTGATTCCTGAGTGCAGAGCCAGGAGTAACCCCTGTGCATCGCTGGGTGTGACCCAAAAAAAAAAAGCAAAAAAAAAAAAAAGAATTAGGCACTTTGGCCAGGCCCATCTCGATGCCAGGATAGCACATAACTCACCACTTGCCCTGGATCCTTCCTGTCCCACGTCGGGGACCCTGCTTCGGGGTGCTAGGAACTGAGGGCAACTGAGGCTTAAGTAGAGAAAGCAGATGCCCAGGAGGGAATAATATTCGAGGCCAATTGATTCCCAAGTTATAAAAGCATAATATTGTCTTCTTGTGTCTATACAAAACAGACATAGCTTTAAAGTAAATTATTCAAAAGGCACAAGAAGAGGAGAAAGGCAATATTAACTTATATAATATAAATTCAGTATCCTAGGAAGGTCTGACCTTGCAAATTAGCAGAGTCAGATTAAAGGAAAGCCGAGGATTAACTCTTGGGGAAGAGAGCAAGGAGAAGTGATTATAGCTAAACAAAGGGATGGGAGAAATTCGGGAACACCTTGATGGGTGTGACTGGGGTAAGCCTAAACTCTGGGTAAAACCGGGACAAGCTACTTGTGGCAAGGAGGGAAAGGACAAAGTAATGTCATCCTACACATGGGAAGTGTGATTCTTATCTAGGTACTGCATCTATAAACTTATTGATTTTGAGAACGTACCTGAGTTCACAAGTTGGTTAAAAATCTCTTATGCTCACCAAAGGCTCTCTTTTTTCTAATAACTCTCATAATACAAAACAGAAAGTTAAAATCTTGCTATGCTATATTACAGATTAAAACATTCACTTTTTATTTCCTATAGTACTCTCCATCTCACTTCCTCATTTAGTTTTTTGTTATACATGCCCGTAAATTTAATTTTTTCAAAACTATAGAATTTGAATGATCCATGGTAAAATTTAGTACTGAGAAATTCATAAGGAATCTTGAGCCCACACTGATTTTGTCACTGTGCTTTCTTTAAGATCTGTGAAGTTTCTTAGATGACGTATCAGATGATGAGTCCTGATTCCCATAGATAATTGAGTCCTGCATCTCTAACCTTAGAATTTTTTTTTTTGTACTTCACACTTTCAACAGTTCCTAGAAAATTCTCTGGATAGAATCTGATTGCAGATGTCTATTATATTCTGATGAAAGCATATCAACTGCATCTTCAAAAGCATTTTCTTTTAGAGTTAAGCTGACCTTGTAGTATAGTAGTACACAGGTCATTGAAATCTCTCTTATGTTATAATAGCTAGTCTCAATTGACTGGGAGAAACTTTGATGACCATTTACTGGAAACTTGTCTGACTATATTTTTCACTTTGAATGTTTTTTCCTTGGTATCTTGAGTTTTCCATAAACTATTTCAATTGTGGACTGCAAGACAATGGGGTACACAATTTTATTTTAATTTTCAGCTCCCCCAAGATACATGATTTTAACTTAAGCTCCAAACAGTGTTATACAAAGAAATTTTCTTATAAGTTTAGAGTACGAATACAAAGTATGGCTTATCTATACTTTATTCACTGTCACTGTCATCCCTTTGCTCATCGATTTGTTCGAGCGGGCACCAGTAACGTCTCTCATTGAGAGACTTATTGTTACTGATTTTGGCATATCCAATACGCACGGAGAGCTTGCCCGGCTCTGCTGCGCGGGCTCAATACTCTCGGTAGCTTGCCGGGCTCTCTGAGAGGGGAGGAGGAATCAAACTGGGGTCCGCCGTGTGAAAAGCGAACGCCCAACCGCTGTGCTATCATTATCATATTTTATATAATCAAGCACCTTGAAAATATGTGATGTCAAGTTCCTCATTGCTATGTATTTTCAGCCTCATTTAACCAAAATAACATTGAATAATTAAGTAAACATTAGAGGAACAGTCACAACTGTTTTCTAGTATGCAAAGGGAAGGTGAGAGTAAAGTGGCTCTCTAGATCCTGAACCCAGACCCATACCCTGATATGCTCCATGACCACTAGAATTTTTAAATAACTCAAATGTACTCTATGTTTTTCTTTTGAGCTAAAACTAAGTTTTGGAAAAATGTTCATTTTATATACCAAGACATGGAAAAGAATATCTCTAGGCAGTGTCAGAATGTCTGCAGCTTCCTTCTCCATGCAGTTAGAATTCCAGCCCTAGTGCTCTGGTGAACAGTTGCAGATCTGTGAAGAAGAACGGGTAGGGGATCCAGGGAACAAGTAAGAGGATTTCTTTGCCTCTGGCTGATTTGGGAATAGTATCTGGCTTCCTGAGTGAACTTAAATACTTCTGCGTACATCAGAATCACACTTAGAACTGGAAAGCACCGGAGGCACAATCTCTCTTTTTTTAAAAAAATTTTTTATTAGTGAATCACCGTGAGGTACAGTTACAAACTTACAAACTTGCGTGTTTGCATTTCAGTCATACAGTGATCGTTTACCCATCCCTCCACCAGTGCTCATTCTCCTCCACCAATGTTCCCAATATCCCTCCCACCCCCACCCCATCCCCCACCACCCCACCCCAACTCTGCAGCAGGGCATTCCCATTTGTTTTCTCTCCTTTTGGGTGTTGTGGTTTGCAATAGAGGTATTGAGTGGCACGCATCTTTCAACCTGAATGGGTCCTCCCAACATCCTTTATATGGTGTTCCCTTCTCTATCTGAGCTGATGCACAATCTCTTAAAGTGCTATCTCTGACATGTTTTTATAAAATTTCATAATTTAGGGTTTTCACTGTCAGCATTTGCTCCTCTTTCAGACTGCTTAGAACCGTTTTCCCCAACTGATGCTGTTGATCAATTGAAGCAGGTGGCTTAAGAAGATGCCCATTTCCTGGGACTGGATCGATAGCACAGCGGGTAGGGCGTTTGCCTTGCACGCGGCCGACTCGGGTTCAAATACCAGCATCCAATATGGTCCCCTGAGCACCGCTACGAGTAATTCCTGAGTGCAGAGCCAGGAGTAACTCCTGTGCATGGCCAGGTGTGACCCAAAAAGGAAAATATATATATATATATATATATATATGCCCATTTCCCTGAACATAACAAGCAGTTTTCTGAGAAAACTGAGCAGAATTCATTTCTGCAATTTAAGAAGTAATATTAGCCACTAAAAATATGCATTTACTATTAATAAGTAAATTAATGATTGCTATTCAGCTGGAGATCATTCAAGTTGGAAACAGTTTGCTGTCTTGTAGATAATATTGTTCACAGTCACAATTGTATTTTTGAGAGGCAGAAGGACTACACCCGGCAGTATTCAGGGCTTATCCGGGCTCTGTATTCAGTGATCACTCCTGGTCACTCCTGGTGGGTTCCTGGGACCTTATGGGGTGGTGGTTATTGAACCCCAGTTGGCAAGTCAAGAGCCCTATCCATTGTGCTATCACTCTGGCCCCAGAACTATATATATATATGTATATATATATATATATATATATATATATATTTGCTTTTTGGGTCATACCTGGTGATGCACAGGGGTTACTCCTGGCTCTTCACTCAGGAAATACTCCTGATGGTGCTCAGGGGACCATATGGGATGCTGGGAATCGAACTCGGGTTGACTGCGTGCAAGGCAAATGCCCTACCCACTGTGCTATCGCCCCAGCCCCCAGAATTGTATTTTTAAGTTTAGTTTTTCTAACTCATATAGAATGTTATTTTAAGTGCTTCCTGGAGAAGACCACTCATTTCTGATACTATGCTTTTTCACAGTCTTCTGCAGAGTAAACTTGAGATCTGTTTCTTGGATTCCAGGCAATTATATCTAATTACTTACTGGAAGGTTCAACTTGGATGCCCTATGGACATCTGAAACATAACCTGTAAAAACCAAAGCCATCACTTTCCCTGTGAAAATCACTCTCTACTCCTACATTCTTCTTTCAGTAGATGTTATATGTATAAATAATTTGTCCAAAAAAGAAATCTGGCAATTGCCTGAAATGTTCTTATCCTCCCCATGTGTTAAATTTCATAATCTCTCCATCTTGCTGTCTACATAATCACTGACTTAGCTGACAATGTCTCTAGCAGTTTTTTGAGTGAAAAGATACTCAATATAATTATGTCTGTCTATGAGGAGGGAAAAAACTGGGTGTGTGAACATTCACAGTAACATTATAATATTAAACAATAATCAATTCATTGCCTAAATATTCCATTCAGAATCACATATAAAGGAATACTGTGGAACCATTAAATTAGATATATTTAAATGTATAGTTATACAGAAAAAGGCATGTGATTCTACTTATACATATAAAAATACTAATACAAATACATTTGTATATATAAATATACTTGCATATTTACATTTTTTCAAAACCTTTAACCTAAAAATGATCAAGGTTATATTAGTCTAAGAACTGAAGCTACAATGGAAGATCTTCTGTTTCTCTGTTTTTAGCTACTTAACCAGGAACAACAACATTTTTGTTTGAAGTTTTTCTGCTTATTTTTGCAGGATGAGTTAAAAGCTTTTTAAAAATACTAAGGAATTTATACTGGTTTAAGGTTTAAAAAATAAGACAAGGCTTAACCTCAAAAGAACATAACTGGACAAGTAAAACATTAAATATAATGATATGAAAGATGGAAGTTAAGGCTTAATGATACTGATACATATCAGTATTTTCCCAGAAATACTGAAATTGCATCATAATGCTGCATCTTTCTCTGGAGTTGCCAAACTTGAGCATTTACAGGCTTTTAAATAGCCAAAATGTGAGACATCTTCTGGAAGAAAAAAATGCAAAACATGTGGGCAATATTGAAGTCTAGATTAGTGCTAGTAACATATTTATATATAAATCTTGGTTAACGGAAACTTAAGAAAATGAGTAATATTTTTGTCTTTTGTCTTTTTGTTTTAATTGAATCACTGCAAATGAATTTCAAAGTTATTCATGATTGAGTTTCAGTCATACAATATTCCAGCACCCATCCCTTTACCAGCAAATATTTCCCTCTAGAATGACCCCAGTTTCCCTCCTACCCTCCACACTCAACCTCTATAGCAGGCTCTTTATATCTTCTTTCAGCTTTCACTCTCTTTCATAGTGATCACTTCCCTCTACCAATGTCATATTGTACCCTTCCCCCGAACTATCACTCTACCTCCTCTCAGTGGCAAGCTTCCAACTGTAAACCAATTTTCTTGCTCATTGTTTCTACTGCCTTTAAAAAATGAGTAATATTTTCCTGACTGGCTTTCTGAAAATTGTTGAATCTTAGAAAATGTCTTAAACCTTCAGAAAATAATTAAGCAGGATATTTGCCACTTCCCTAGTACCTTATCACTCTCACTATTGATTACTACATACTATCATTATCTTATATGTGTGTGTTTTATGATTTTTTTCTCTTTTTTGGTCACACCCAACAATGCACAAGGGTTACTCCTGACTCTGCACTCAGGAATTACTCCTGGCTGTGCTCAGTGGACCATATGGGATGCTGGGAATCAAACCCGGGTCGGCCGTGTGCAAGGCAAACATCCTACCCGCTGTGCTATCACTCCAGCCCCATGTAGTATGTTTTTAATCCAAATGATATTAAAATTAAGTATTGATACATCTATCTTCAGGTGAAAAAGACTGAAATTTAAAGAAGTTTGATAACTTGACCATGTAAATTAATGAACATCACACTGTTAGAATCATGTGGTCTAGCTCCAGGCCCAGGTTATTAACTATTGGTATTATTAAAATAAAGATCTGGGTTATGAATTCAGGATACAGTTAGGTAAGATAACTGAACACAAAAGGCCAGATGTAAGTAAAACAGAAAGCATAGGAATTGTGAACCAAAGAGTAGAGAAAAAATCTAGCGCTGTCAGATTTTTTTTATTTTCTGTGAGAAGCCAAAACCCAAACCATTATTTAAAAGTCAGTTCACACCTTACTGTCCTACTTCAGGTTAATGTTAATGTAGTGTACTTTCATACATGAGATAACCAGGCAGCTTCCTATTTCCTTGGCATAACACAACTGTCCAGAGCCAAGAAAATTCTATCCTTCCACATACTGTGTGTAACGTCAGAATGAATGAACAACTCACCTGTATGGCAACTATTTAGACAATTTTAATATAACAAGTTCATAAGTTCTTGATTTCAGTCTCAGTATTTACATAAGTGTAACATGTGCTGGCAAAATGCCTATTTACCTGCTGGACTAATAGTCTGAGAATAATCAGTTAATATATGTGTGTATACACACACACGTATTTGAGTATAGACAAAATAATTTTATCTTCTTAGATTTCGCAAACATCAAATAAAGATTTTTATGAGTTGTATATGCATGGACACAATTCATTGAAAATTAGATCATCGTATCGTCCTTTTAAAAAAGAGGTTTTAGATATTATTGAACTTGACACTTTACCTGTAATATTCTACTTAACCTCCATGAAATCTCTGAGTGTATACAATTTTATAACATTAAAAAGATGAAACCAAAACTCTGAGAGGTAATTATGTATTTTCAAAAATTAGCAAGTCAGTGGTCATCTATGACCTCATTGCAAACAACACTACAGAGTATGACCCCAAGAATCCCCCAAAGAAAAATAATTCAATGTCTTGACAATATTGACTTAAGGATTTGAAAAAAAATTGGAACCACCTGTGATAGTACAAATCATGATAACTCATTTAGACAACAAAGTCATAATGTTCAGTAAGGGAAAGATATAGTCTCTGACCAGATAATTCCATTTTCAGTATAGATTCATACATCTGCTAGATTGCTTGTCTCCCAGTCTCACCATCAATTTCCTAATAAGTTTTATGAAAATTTACACAAATTATTATTTATTTAATGCCAAAATATTTTTCGTGTGGCACAAGATATGGAATATAATTGAGGAAGGAGAAAAAGGGATGAAACAGCAAAAGTGCACTGTCTGGTGCTTTATTTTAAGGAGTATCTCTCCTATAAAACACAGAAGGCATAAGTAACCCCAATAGCACAGAATTTATAATCTCTGTAATATGCAAAGAAGGAAGGTATTACTTACTGGAACCTTTGGAAAGAATGGTATGGGTTGTAATGATAAAAAAGAAGTGAATGAAAGAAAAACAGGTGTTTGTTTTAAGGAAATAGTATAAACAAATAACATTCAACCATTAGTTAAATTCAGTAGATGTTGACTCTTGGCTCTGCACCTATTTTTCCCAAGAACTGCTTCTCTGAAAGCACAAATAAAACTAAAACAAACAAACAAAACAACTCTTGAATGATTGGGTGATAATGAAAAGACAGTACAATAAATCAGGAAACACAAAGTTAAAAATCAGGGACCAGAGCGGGTAGGGCATTTGCCTTGCATGGGCCCCACTCAGATTCCAGCTGAGGCATTCCATATAATCCACTGAGCACCGTCAGGAGTGAATCCCGAATGCAAAGCCAGGAGCAAATCCTGAGCATTGCCATGTATGGCCTCCTATTCCCCCCCCCCCCCCAAAAAAAATCAGAAATCGGGGCCTAAGATATAGTACAGTAAGTAATGTGCCTTGCATTTAGGAGGTCTCAGTTTGATTTCTGGCACTATATATGGTCCCCTGAGCCCTACCAGGATTGATCCTTGAGCAGAGATCCAAGAGTAAGCCTTGAACACAGCCAGGTATGGCCACAGGGGGAAAAAATAAACGCTACTTCAAGAAATAAAAGAGGACACTACGAAATGGAAAGATATCCCCTGCTCATGGATTGGGACAATTAACATTGTCAAAATGGCAATACTCCCCAAAGCATTGTACAAATTCAATGTGATCCCAATAAGGATACCCACGACATTCTTCAAAGAAATGAAGCAAACACTCTTGAAATTCATATGGAACAATCACACGAATCATGAATCACGAAATCCCGTTGATCGTCGAGTGGCTCGAGCGGTCTCAGTAACCTCTACATTCATCCTATCCCTGAAATTTTAGAAGCCTTTAAAGGCTTCAGGGTCAGGGGATGAGATTCAACTGGTTACTGGCTTTGGCATATAGATACACCATGGGTAGCTTGCGAGGCTGTCCTTTGTGGGCAGGAAGCTCTCAGTAGCTTGCAAGTTTCTCCCAGAGGGAAAAGTAGGTTATAAGATATCGTGGGGCTGCAAAGCCTCTGAGAGCTTGCTTTTAAGTCTCTGGATGTTGGCCCTTGATGGGATTACACACACCTGGGTTCCTCTGCCTGTACCTTCATGCGTGAGGCCTGTCAGAACGTGAGGAGAGGGGTCTTGAGCATGGCTATTGGCTAGGTTCTGGTGGTCTTTGGCCTCCGGGAGCTCTGCTCGGGCAGGGAGGGAAGCTGGACCCCATCCCCTCCGAGGGGCCCCGGGGAAGACAGCCAGTTGTGTGAGCAAGAGACTCTATGGAACAATAAGCCCCCACAAACAGCTAAAGAAATTCTTGGGGAAAAGAAGATGGGAGAAATCACCCTCCCCAACTTCAATCTCTACTACAAAGTGGTAATAATTAAAACAGCATGGTACTGGAACAAAGCCAGAGCTGCAGACAATGGAACAGGATTGAATATCCTGATACACACCCTCAAATATATGATAATCTAATCTTTGACAAAGGAGAAAAAATCTGAAATGGAGCAAGGAAAGCCTCTTCAACAAATGCTGCTGGCAAAACTGGACACCTACATAAAAAAAAAATGGGCTCAGATATCTACCTAACACCATGTACAAAAGTCAGGTCAAAGTGGATTAAAGATCTCAACATCAGACCAGAATTCATCAGGTACATGGAAGACAAGATTGGCGAAATCCTCCATGACATTGAAGCTAAGTATTTTCAAAGATGATATGCCACTGGCCAAGCAAGTGAAAACAGAGATAAACAAATGGGACTACCTTAAACTAAGAAGCTGCTGCACCTCAAAAGAAACAGTGACCAAAATACAAAGACAGTGTACAGAATAGGAGAGGATATTCACCCACTACCCATCTGATAAGGGTTTGATATCAAGGATATACAAGGCACTGGTTGAACTCTATAAGAGGGAAACATCCAACCCCATTAGAAAATGGGGCAATGAAATTAACAGAAACTTTCTCAAAGAAGAAATTTGAATGGCTAAAAGACACATGAGAAATGCTCTACATCACTAATCATTGGGGAGATGCAGATTAAAACAACAATGAGGTATCATTTCACATCACAGAGACTGACTCACATCCTAAAGAACAAAAGCAACCCATATTGGGGTGCATATGGGGAGAAAGGGACTCTCCTTCACTGCTGGTGGGAATGCCAATTGATTCAGTACTTTTGGAAAACAATATGGATGATTCTCAAAAAATTAGAAATTGAGTTCCCATTTGACCCAGCAACACCACTCCTGGGAATATATCCTGGAAAGGCAAAAAGGTATAGTAGAAATGACATCGGCATTTGTATGTTCATTGCAGCACTGTTTATAATAGCCAAAATCTGGGAAAAAAACAGAATGCCCAAAAACAGATGACTGGTTAAAGAAACTTTGGTACATCTACACAATGGAATACTATGCAGCTATTAGAAAAGATGAAGTCATGAAATTTGCATATAAGTGGATCAGCAATGAAAGTATCATGTTAAGTGAAATGAGTTAGAAAAAGAGAGACAGACATAGAAAGACCACACTCATCTGTGGAATATAAAGTAACAGAGTGGGAGACTAACACCCAAGAATAGTAGAGATAAGGACCAGGAGGTCTGCCCCACAGCTTGGAAACTGTCCTCACATGCTGGGGGAAAAGGCAGCTCAGATAGAAAAAGGAACACCAAGTAGAGGATGTTGGGAGGACCCATTCGGGTTGAAAGATGTGTGCCGAAAGTAGACTATAGACTGAACATGAAGGCCAATCAATACCTCTACTGCAAACTACAACACCCAAAAGGAGAGAGAACAAAAGGGAATGTCCTGCTGCAGAAGTAGGGTGGGGTGGTGGAGGATGGGGGGGTGGTGGGAGGGATACTGGGAACATTGGTGGAGGAGAATGGGCACTGTTGGAGAGTGGGTAAACGATCATTGTGTGACTGAAATGCAAACAAGAAAGTTCATAAGTTTGTAACTGTACCTCATGGTGATTCACTAATAAAAAAAATTAAAAAATAACAAAGTTTAGAAATCAAAGAATTAGAAGTAATAAATAATGAGATAATAGCATATGCAATTTTTAAAATTATTTTTGGATCACACCCAGCGATGCACAGGGGTTACTCCTGGCTCTTCATTCAGGAATTACTACTGGCGGTGCTCAGGGGACCATATGGGATGCTGGGAATTGAACCTGGGTGGGCCGCGTGCAAGGCAAACGCACTACCCACTGTGCTATCGCTCCAGCCCCGCATATGCAATCTTTTAAAGAGAAAATTTGAATATAAATGTACAGAATTACTCAAAAAAGGTAAAGCATATATTTGACTCAAAAGTTAGAAGACTGTCATTCAGTAAGCACAGAGAAAAATAGATAAAATTTAAAAGGTATCTTTACCCCGAAAGCACTTGACAATGCTTTTATGGTGTTTTATTCCCATCACCAAGAATAAGAAAATTTAAATATTTATGTGACATTTGAAAATTAAAACAAATATAAACACACTTTATTTAATGTGGAAATAAATATAAACAAAAATTGTTTTTTGATCTTAGCATAACACTGATAATTGACTAGTAATATTCAAATCAAAGAGGAAACACTCCAGAATTTCCAGGAATACTTGGAAGTACAAATATTATAAACTAATTTTAAAATTGAAAGTGTGTACAGAAGTTTCTTTAACCAGTCATCTGTTCTTGGGCACTCGGGTTCCAGATTCTGGCTATTGTAAACAGTGCTGCAATGAACAAATAAGTGCAGATGTCATTTCGAGTATGCTTTTTTGCATCTCTGGGATATATTTCCAGAAGTGGCATTGCTGGGTCAAATAAGAACTCAATTTCTAATTTTTTGAGAAGCGACCATACTGTTTTCCAAAAGGGCTGAACCAGTCGGCATTCCCACCAGCAGTGTAGGAGGGTCCCTTTCTCCCCACATCCTCACCAACAGCGGTTGCTTTTGTTCTTTTGGATGTGTGCCAGCCTCTGTGGTGTGAGGTGGTATTTCACAGTTGTTTTGATCTGCATCTCTCTGATGGTTATTGATGAAAAGCATTTTTTCATGTACCCTTTGGCCATTCATTTTTCTTCTTTAATAAAGTTTCTGTTCATTTCATTGCCCATTTTCTGATGGGGTTGGATATTTTCTTCTTATAGAGTTCAACCAGTGCCTTGTATATCCTTGATATCAATCCCTTATCAAATGGATATTAGGTGAATATCCTTTCCCATTTTGTAGATTGTCTCTGTATTCTGGTCATGTATCTTTTGAGGTACCAGAAGCTTCTTAGTTTAATATAGTCTTTTTGTTAATCTCTGTTTCCACTTGGTTGGTCAGTGGAGTGTCATCTTTGAAGATAACTTTAGCTTCAATGTCATGGAGGGTTTTCGACATCTTCAATGTACCTTGTGGATTCTGGTCTGATGTTGAGGTCTTTAATCCATTTTTATCTGACTTTTGTGCATGGTGTTAGGTAGAGGTCTAAGCCCACTATGCAGCTATTAGAAAAGATGAAGTCATGAAATTTGCATATAAGTGGATAAACATGGAAAGTATCATGCTAAGTGAAATGAGTCAGAAAGAGAGGAACAGACATAGAAAGATTGCAGTCATCTAAAGTAGACTATAGACTGAACATGATGTCCACTCAATACCTCTATTGCAAACCACACTACCCAAAAGGAGAGAAAGAACAAAAGGGAATGCCTCCCACAGAGGTAGGGGTGGTGGGAGGGATGCTGGGATCATTGGTGGTGGAGAATGGGCACTGTGGAGCGATGGGTACTCAAGCATTGTATGACTGAAATACAAGCACAAAAGTTTGTAAGTCTGTAACTGTACCTCACGGTAATTCACTAATAATTTTTTTTAAAAATTGCAAGTGTGATCACAATGTCTATATAGCAGTTGAAAATGAAAGGATATTGACTTTGTGGATGTGTAATGTCTTTATTAGAAGCTAATTCAATAGGTAAATAATAGAATGGGAGAAAATATTACTAATTTACATATAAAACCAAAAAGTCAATATTGGGAATGCAAAAAAAGCACACACACAGACACATATGCATATATATATGTGTAATAGATTAACAAAGAGAAAATTTTAAGAAAACAGTGTAGTGCCCAGAAAATGCAATCTCAATTATACACAAAATGTAATAAAAATTAAAAATTTTCACCTAAAATTGCCAAAAAATTAAAAAATATTCAGTGCTGTCAAACACGTAAAGAAAAGAATATATAAGTAACTTATGATGATAGGTAGGTAATCACTGAAACTTTGGAAACCTGTCACTGTCATGCACTTCTGCTCAATTATTCTACATGCAGAAATCTACAAGTAAGCATAAAATAAAATATTGAGATGCATATGGAAATCTATATGATTGTGTTCACTGTGGTTTTATTTAAAGAGCAAAAACTTTTAAAGCAACTTATCTCTACAGTTAATACATAAAAATACATAAATCAGAGGTGATGATAAGTATATCAAGTGGTTTTGTCAAGAAGGGACTCCAAACCCATCCTTTCACTATCCTGATGCAAAGCAAGTTGAAGGCCAGGCTGAAACAACAATGACAGACTTGGGAAGGATTTGAACATCAGAAAGAAGTGAGAGCAGCTCCTCTACAAAGAAGAGACTCTGAACCTACCTAGACAGACATGTCTGACTCCTCTTCAGAGTCAGCACACTCAGGTGGTACAGAAGGACTCATAAATCCCCAAACTAAGACCACCGGACAGCAGGCCTTTGAGAAATATCATTATATCCTACATTGCTCTCTTAGTAATGCTGATAAAAAGAAAGCATTTGTTGACTTCTAACCCAGAATTTTTTTCTGGTTATTCCAGTTTCCTCCCACATGTCCAAAATGTACATGTGAAGTTCATTGATGTATGTAAATTTTCTTGTTATAGTAAGCAGGGGAGTAAGTGCCTCTTGAGATCTAAGGTGCTTCCTGTCTCTAGGCTGGGTTACTACCTTGCATCTGAGCCACTAGAACAAGTTCTAGCAATCTTTGATTGGAAATGAGGATGTGATATGGAAAAGAGTGAAAGGGTATGTATTGTTTTATATTAAAAATGGCCTAGTCTTTATTTGAAATTTTAGCAAGTTTCTTTTATCAGTTACCCTATCGTAAAACTACTTTCACACTGTAATTCTTTTATTTAAGGTAGTAGGTGGGACTGGAGTGGTAACACCATGCTAGGTCACTTGCTGCATATGACCAATAGGGATTTGATCCCTGGCACCGTATGGTCCCAAATCCAATCAGGAGTGATCCCTGAGTGCAGAGCCAGTAGCAAGCCGTGAACACATTTGGATGTGGCTCCCAAAAAAACTCAAAAAATAAAGAAATGGAAAATTACATGTTTCCAACGTAAACATTCCTTTATTATTAATCACAGTAATCATTTATATATTCTGCATTTAAATTTGAATTAATTGACCACATATAATAGATGAGGGATTTAAAAAAATAATATTGTGAAATACTCTTGTTTTACCTGCGACTTTTCATAGCCTGTTATTGCTCAACAATTGAAACAACCATTAGCTCCGCTTTTACTGTTAATGGCAGAATGCAGTCTTTCAAAATTTTCTCCCTGAGACAGCAGAATAGAATCAATGGGAGCTTCAGCTTTCCTAAAGATTGATGCAACATTGCAGTACTTAGCACAACCATGTGATCTTTTAATCAATCATTAAATAAATCTATGCAACTGGTGTCAGGAACCAAAGTCATTCCACACTCATCTTCCCAATTCCCTAGAATAAAAGAAAATGGAATCCAAATTAGACACAGTACTGCCATTCATGAAGGGATTTAAAATTTGTCACAATTTGGAAGCCTTGCCAAAGGCTTCACCATTTTTCACATGATGAAAAAAAAAGTGTTGACATATTTACCTATAAATAAGAAACTCATGGAATGTCTCTGGCTCTGCCTGTTAAGTAAGTAGTCAAAGCTATGCCAGAATATTGCTGCAAAAAATATACATAATTCCTAAACACTGACACATAAATAGTAGCTTTATCTTCTCCTAAGATCTCCTAGAAAGGTTTTCAGGAATCTTATGACTCACTCTTCTCTCTTTCATGAGATTTAATAAAACATTTCTATACAGGGACTGGAGCGACAGTACAGCCGGTAGGGTGTTTGCCTTGCACGCTGCCAACCTGGCTTCAAATCCTGGCATCCCATAGGGTCCCCAAGCACCACCAGAAGTAATTCCTGAGTGTAGAGCCAAGAATAACCCCTGAGCATAGATAGATGTGACCCAAAAATTAAAAAAGAAAATTCTATACAAAAGATTTTCTTTAGACTCTTCAATTTCTGAGGAAAGAAGTTTATCTAAAAATCTATTATATTTCATAGTATTATAGTATTTTTTTTCTCTTACAGGATTTTCGTCCACATAAAATCAACTTCTGGTTTAAGTCAAGTAGTGAGAGAGATGAGTGAACCTGTGAGTAGAGTGATAAATAATTTTAAAAGTAATATGAACTTGGTTTCATAGTCTCTGAATGTTGGCCATTGATGGGATTACACGGCACCAGGGGCAGCTTCTGAGTGTGACTGCCTAGCTACTGGAAAATGGGTGATCTGGTTGGAAGAGGACCAGTCCAAATCTGAGCAGCCTTGGAAATCTCGGCCCTGGGTCCCACACACTTGGGTTCTTCTGATGGCCAACATCTAAAGACTATAAAACCAAGCTCCTGGAAGAGAGTGACTCCGTCTCTTGCCCCCGTGCTTCACTCTCTTCAGCAGCGCCTCTCGGAGGGGCCGGGTTGCATTTCCCTCCCCACCCCGAGCAGATCCTCGATAGTCGACAGTTGACATCAGAGCCCAACATCTAATAGCCTAATTCTCCCTCTTGGAGATCCTGACAGCTACCAAGAGTCTATTGACTGCTCTGGAGAGCCTGCAAGCTCCCCATGGCGTATCCATATCCCAAATACAGTAACATATACATACATATCTCTCGGAGAACCCGGTAAGCTACCCTTGCATATTCAATATACCAAAAACAGTAACAATAGGTTTCATTCCCCTGACCCTGAAGAGCCTACAATCATTGGGAAAGACGAGGAAGGAGAGGCTGCTAAAATCTCAGGGCTGAGTGTAACAGAGATGTTACTGGTGCCTGCTTGAGTAAATTTATGAACAATGGGATGACAGTGATACAATATGCACATGTTCTGCAGTGTCACAAGAGCATTACATCGCGAGGAACAATGTAATGTTATCTTTTTGATGTTTTTAGAGCTTTTATTAGGCAACCCACCCAAAATTCAATTGTGCATTAAGGTAGTGGCATGTTCTATGCTTCTCAAATTTAGTATCAAAATAGCATCTAGATCATCTTCTTGGCCCTTGTGTATAAATACAAAGCTTCTCTTCTAATACTTTGTCAGTTGCATAGGATTTCACTAATATGCCAGTCGAGTAGACTCAATAGATATGACTCTCAATCCTACATCTATATTTTCTCTTTTTTTGACCCTATTACTCAACAAGTCATAATATGCAAAGTTTAGGCCCAAGAGTATAGCAATGTCTTCATAGCAGATCAGAAGAATGGGGAAAAATATAGATATTTAGTGACTAGAATTGGGAAGCTGACTCAACCCAGTATTTTGTCCCCAGATGAGAGAAGTCAGAAGTATCTAACTGCTTAGGAAAGGATAAAGTTTTTTGTTATCTTGATAATGAAAATTATTCTCAAACCATGTGCTGCAAATATTGAGATAGTAGTTTCAAAGCAGCATTACACTTTGGATGAAAGGTGGTGCTCACAGTCTTTGAGCAAATTTCAGGATCCCTAATAGCAAAATTTTGACTGGGTTTTAGTGTCAATCTAATTCTACAGAAAAAGCTTGACTGCATGAAAAGGAAGTAACCTTGTAGACTAGTCATACTGGACTTCAGGAAAAGACTAGTTCTCTGGACAAATGATTGTCAGGGCATCATTTTGAACATGCTTTGGGGTAAGATTTAAAAAACCCAAAAGCTGGACTTCTGGAGGTTACTATTATACTCTGTAAATTGCTTAGGAAAAATACTACATTGAAATGGTTGAAGACCTCAAGGATGAATATTAGGTGCTGAGGAAGTCAGGAGCGCCAGCTATTTATGTTAATCCATAGTTTGGATCATACGCCCACCCATTCCACAGTGCCTCCAGGTGCCCGGGAGAATCTTGACATGGATAAATGACGAGATTCCTTCTAGGAAGTATTTCTTTCTCTGATTAGGGTTTAGGATCAAATTATCTGTTACTTCTAAGTCTAAATTTGAAAATGATTTATTGTCATTTCAACCCCTATGCTAAATGGGAAGTAGGTTTTTTGTTTCTTTTTCATAAAGTAAAAATATCCTTTGAAAGACACTCTGGAGCTATGTTTAATCAAACTCCAGCACACAAAATGATGGTATTCTTGGCAGAATTGCAAACTAAAGGCCACACTAAGGACGGTACATGAAATTGTATTATAGCAAGGAGTGTTCAAGCACGATCCTAAGATGACATTGCCATTATAGCAGTGTCTTTGAGATATGAGTTTGAGATGTCAAAAAGGCTGTAAAATTAAGTCAGAACATTTTTGATAATAACATAGGTTTAAGTGTGGTGTCACTGAGAAACACAGACAACTTTGGCATGGTTCAAAAGTTTTTCTCTTTTATTATAAAATGTTGGGGCTGGAGAGATAGATAATATAGTGGGTAAGGTGTTTGCCTTGTGTGCAGCGAGTCTGTGTTCAACCCAGGAATCCCAAATAATCTCTGATCCTTCCAGGAGTGATTGCTGAGTACAGAATCAGGAAGGAGTAACCACTGAGCATCACTGGATGTGGCCCAATAAAACAAACTATATATATATATATATATATACATATATAATGCAAGACATATCATCATCATCATCATTATTATCATCATCCCATTGATCGTCTATTTTCTTGAGTGGTCTCAGTAACATCTCCATTCGTCCTAGCCCTGAGATTTTAGCAGCCTCTCTTTACTCATTCTTCCCATCGGTGCTGCATTGGAGGCTCTTTCAGGGTTGGGGGAATGAGATCTATCATTGTTACTGGTTTTGGCATATGAATACGCCTCGTGGAGCTTGTCAGGCTCTCCCATGTGGGCAGGAAACTCTTGGTAGCTTGCCACGTTCTCCAAGAGAGAGAACTAGACTATAAGAGGTTACATGGCCGCAAATGCGCACTTCTGAAAGCTTGGTTTTTGTTTGTTGGTTGGTTGGTTGGTTTTAATTTTTTTTATTACCATGAGAGAGCTTGGTTTTATAGTCTCTGGATCTTGGCCATTGATGGGATTACACGAGCCAGAGGCAGTTTGTGGGTGTGGCTGCCAAGCTACTGGAAAATGGGGGGTCTGGGTAGAGGAGAAGGAGGTCCAGTACCGATCTGAGCAGGTTTGGAGATCTCAGCCCCTGATAAAAAAGTCTGGATCATATTATAAAATTTGCTAAAAAATTACAATGTATTTACCTAACGGGAAATTCATATCTGAAACTCTTTTTTTGAAGGATCAAAGATTAGCAGCGCAATGGTACAAATCCAATGGGTCTTATTTTAATTCATGATGAATAAATTGCTATTCAATGAAACTCTCTACCTCCTCTCTATCCAATGGATGAATAGAACCAATCTCCATTCAGAAAGCCAGGTCTCATGTCTCCAAACTGTCTGCAGCTACTAAGAGTGCCTTTTTCCTTCTAGAAAGCAATGTAGTCTGAAATATTATTTTTGTGAAGAATCTTTTTTTCCCTTAGGAGGCATGACATACTAAACAACTGCAGGATTGTGGAAAGATATTTTGGAATTTTGAAAGCAACTGGCAAAAAACCTCTTGTCCTTCAGTGCCAGAACTTTTCTACTAGTTGTGTTGACTTCAAAGCAGGTTTTCTCAAACTTTGAGACATAAGCCTATAAGGTTTTCTTCCCTAGAACAATGAATTGCTCCCCAGATCTGATAATTTACTGTGGCAGAGACCACATCCTGTGCTGGTTATAAAGAATGATTTATCCATTAACACCTTTTACTCATATAAGAAGGAAACTAAATCCTGTTAAATTCAAGAGAGTTTGTACCTCAGGGTTCCTTTTGTTTTGGATAAATAAGCACCCTGGAGTCAGCTTCATTTCCCTGCAGAGGCAGGGAATTTAATGTAAGAACTAACCTTCGAACTTGAAGAAAGCTGAGACGCTATCTCAGTAAAAAATGTTTTTGAGTGTTAACTCTTGGACAAACCAATTAAATGCGACCCACGCAGAAATGGGATCAGAAACTGTTATTTTATTGCAGCCAGTATGCAATAAAAGATGACATTAACTCACTGGTGATCTGTGAGGTGAGGTAGGCACATGAGGGAGAAAAGGAGACTCTGCCTTCTTAATCAGAGCTCAGGTATGATTTCTGATTAAACTCCTTAATGTGGGGCAGTCTTCAAATCCTTGAGCCAGTTGTTTCTTGAATTGGTCAGACAAAGTCCAATGCTCATTCTTCTCTGTCCAACAGGAAACAGTCTTGAGTTACAAAAACACAGTTTGAAAGGAACTCAGAGATTTATTCTGGGGTCAGAGAGATACTACAGCGGATAGTACAGCAGGTAAGGTACTTTCCTTGCATGTGGTGGACCCTGTTCAATCCCCAGTTAGCACCTCATATGGTCCTCAGAGTCTTGCCTAGAGTGATGAATCAGGAGTAAGTACTGAGGTGTAGGACTGGGTGTAGCTCTGAAACAAACAGGCAGGCAGGAGTATCTTATATTTGGTAGGGCACCTACCCTGCATGAGGCCAACCTGGGTTCAATTTCTGGAATTTTATATGGTTCCTTGAGCACTGCCAAGAGTTATCCCTGAGCACAAAGCTAGGAGTAATCCCTGAGCATTGTCGGGTGTATCCCCTCAACCCCCCCCCAAAAAAAACCCGCAAACAAACAGAGTTGTAATTATTTAATTTCCTCTATATTCTGTGTAATAATCCTGATGAATGATCCTCTGTCATTCTGACACAGGGAATTTATTGCACTGTAGCACTGTCATCCCATTGTTCATCAATTTGCTAGAGCAGGCACCAGTAACATCTCCATTGTGAGACTTGTTATTATTGGTTTATTTTATTTTATTTTTTGATGGGTAAAAGCACCGGGTTCTTTTTTATTTTTTTAATAAAAATTTTGTTTTATTGAATCACCATGTGGAAAATTACAATGCTTTCAGGCTTAAGTCTCAGTTATACAATGCTGAAACAACCATTCCTTCACCAGTGCCCATATTCCACCACCAAAAAAAAAAAAAGTACACCTCCCATCCTGCCCCCCTCCCCGTAACTAATAAATTTCACTTTACTTTCTCTTTACTTTGGTTACATTCAATATTTCAACAAAAAACTCACTATTATTGTTAGGAGTTCCCCACTAGAATCAAACCTGTTGTGAAGAGATATGAGGTTGCACGGTTTTGGATTTCTGTACTTTAGCAACTAAGTCCAGGGAGATTTCTTCCAGATATTGGATAATTGCAAGCTTATAACTCTCATCTGTGGTCATCATAATATGACAGTTGCCACGCCCTTCACCCCCAACAAGGAAGAGGTGAGAGAGAAATACCTTTCCCCTCCTGGGCAGGCATGGGGCCTCGGCTTAGTTCTCAGTCTGGAGACATTCTGCAAGGAGCTGCAGATACTAAAAGTAGTTTAGCTGGCCTCTGGAGTCATGCTCGTGCAGCTGTGGAGAGGCTGCACACGTGCGGCCCCCAGGATCACATCTCAGCGGCGGGCTGTTGTTATTGTTTCTGGCATATCGAATACAACAGAGGTAGCTTACCAGGCTCTGCTGTGTGAGCGGGATACTCTCGGTAGCTTGCTGGGCTCTCCAAGAGGGATGGAGGAGTCAAACTTTGTCGGCAGCATACAAGGCAAACGCCCTGCCCACTGTGCTATGGCTCGAGTCCCAGGAAATTTATTCTCAGCAAAAACAGTTTATTTCATCTTTGTACGGCACTCCTACAAAGTTACAAACACTTTACAGGTTGAGTTGAATCCTCTTTGCGTGCAGGTTCATCTATTCACATCTCACATTTTTACTATTTGGGTTTCCATTAAACAAATGTGATTCTGTTGGTGGCAGTTTCTTGGACATTAGAGCACAATTTTTTTATAATCCTTGGGGCTTTATTTTTTTCCAATGGTAAAATGCCAGCTCTTTTGACCATTTTTTATCTAATACAATTTTTGAACCCTTGCCAGTGTTGTTCCTTTTTTGGAATATACTGAGTTTGTTCATAACCTTAAAATAGACATGCATTAGGGACAAAACCACTTTAACATTGGTTGGAATAATCAACACTGGAGGTCTGGACTTTTTGCAAGATTCACTGCTTCCTTGCAACCCAAATTTTGCCTGCAATGCAATACTAACTTCCCACTATCTCTTTTTTACTTAGCATTTACAATATTCCATTGACTTGACTACATTTCCTTCTTGAACCAAAAGTCTACACTTTTATATTTAAGACTGATTGATAAGCCAGCCACATTATCATTCTGTATTGATAATGATTGATATAGTTGTAAACCGAAGCTTGAGATTTTTTATTCCTGTTTAAATTTTCTTTTATTAAAACCAGACTTACTCAAGTCCCTCAGATATTTTTTTTTAGTCAATCAGCATATTCCCCCAATGCCCAAGTTTCCTTATAAACTAAGAAAACCCTTTGTTAATTCTGGTAATTGTGAGCTGAGACATGAAATGTCCTTGGAATGCATCAAATACAAAAGTGCTTAATAAGATAAAGCATCATTTGATAAACAAGCCCAGTCTAGAAACATGTCTTAACTTTAAAGTAAATTTTTTGATTTACTAAAATATTTTAGTATTGAATATTGTTGTCAAAACTATAAAATAGAGGAGGCTGGAGTGATAGTACAGTGGGTGTGGTCTTTGCCTTGTGCACAACCAACCTGGGTTTGATCCCTGGGCATCCCATATGGCCACCTGAACACCGCCAGGAGTGATTCCTGAGTACAGAGCTAGGAGTATCCCCTGATAATTTCTGACTGTGGTCCCCAAAAAGACAAAAATGTTAAAAAATTAAAAATTTTTTAAAACATAAGGTAGGTAACTACTATTAAAATTTATTTAATTTGTTATAAAGGAACACTAGAGGAATTCATAACTATGGAATTAAAGGAAATTCTGTTCATTTGGGTGACACACCCAGTGGTACTCAGGGCTCTGGGATCACTCCTAGCATTGGGGGCCCATATTAGGTGTTGGGGATTGAACTTAGGTCAATGTGCAAGGCAAACACACTATCTTCTGAACCACTGCTCCGGCCCTTGAATTATTTCAAAAATTTATGTACATTTCCAGGTAAGAATCTTAGATAATTGAACAAGGAAGGGCTCCTTTTGAATTGCCTCCTAAAATCCGTATCCACACTTCCTAGAACTGTCACTGTATCACTGTCATCCCGTTGTTCATCAATTTACTCTAGCGGACACCAGTAACATCTTTATTCTCACAGCCCTGAGATTTTAGCACCCTCTCCTTACTCATCTTTCCCACTGATTGGAGGCTCTTTGAGGGTCAGGGGAATGAGACTTATCGTTACTGTTTTTGGCACATCGAACACACCACGGGTAGCTTGCCAGACTCTGCCCATGCAGGCGGAATACTCTTGGTAGCTTGTCGGGGTCTAAGATATATATACTTATATATATGTACATATGTATATATTACTATATATGCGTGTATATATATTACTAGTAAACTCTAAATTTACCGCAATGTTAAATTGCTTTCCAACTCTCCTATGCAAAATTGTTACTCAATGCTGTAGTGGTAGGTACAAGTTGTTAATGACAAAGTGCCGTGTATGAGAAAGTTGTAACTTTCTTTATTATTACCAGAAGAATAAGCAGGATGACATGTAGAAAATTGGAAATAACATGTACAAAGCACCAAATTGATTAACACTAGTCATTTTTTATCAATTAATAGATGGAATGGACAATGATGATCACAATCAATAAGAAATTATTTGAAACCTACCAAGTTTCCATGAGCAGAATTAGAAAATCAGTTATATCAATAATGAAATCTAGTAAGAAGATAATAGTAAGACAGAAAGATAATAGAACCATATTATACTATATAATTAAGTGCTTTTGAATCAGTTTAAAAGTAAAAAAAATAAATTAGACTTTCATTTCTTTGTATTCTTGCTTTTGTTTTACTTGTTTCTTTTTTAGTTTGGTTTTAGGACCACACCTGGTAGTACACGGTAACTACTCCTAGATCAGTGCTTGGCAGGTCACTAATGCCATACTTACTGTTTCTGGTCCCAATAACTTTGTCATTTCTTAATTAAAAGATTAGACTACCAGAAAGCCATATGAGTTAGTATTTTTGGTGATTGTTACATAATAATGTAATATTTTTACATATTATTTCATTGAATCATTGGTATATTAAATGTTTCTAACTTCATTCAAGTTTTCTCAAATGACTGTTATGTTCCAGGTAATCCAAATTCTATGACAATGTCTTATTTGTGATAAAAAGTTTTCTTATACATTCTTTCAGTATCTAAGTTTCATACTGAATTCATAGAATTATAAATTTTTATCTCAAAAATCATTGAATCATAGAACAATGTTAGCATTTTCTTTCTCTGCACAGCACATTAAACATAAAATGAAACTCAACATCAAAGCACCAAAGTTCATCCTTTGAGTAGGTTTTCTTTATCTCAGTAGGCAGTGAAATCTTTATTTGCTTTGTAAAATGGAAATATGATGTTGGTGAATTAAAATACTGTTAGCAAATGCAAAGAGCTCAATACAATTTAATCTGTGTATTATAGTCCTTTCAGTATGCAATCTCATACAGAAGTAGCTCTAGATTTACTTTAAATTCAAAGAAGATATTTACCCCAAAGCTGAAAGACATCCCTCAGTTCTCCTTCAAGGGCCTACCAGAGAGATAACACAGAAGTTACGGCACAGTGCCTGCATGGAGCACCACCATATTGTCCCCAGAGCAACTGGGGTGCATCTCTGAGGACGCAAAGAATCACAGAGGCAGTCCCAAAGTGCAAGACCTGTGTAACAATGCATCCTCAGGACCCCTGTGCTCTGAGGGCTCCCCTGGATTCCTGTGTATTTCCTGGTAGAACCCTCATTTATAGGGCAATTTTTAATTTTTTTAAAAAAATTTTTATTAGAGAATCACTGTGATGTACAGTTACAAACTTATGAATTTTTGTGTTTGCATTTTACTCATACAGTGATCGTTTGCTCATCCCTCCACCAGTGCCCATTCACCTCCACCAATGATCCCAGTATCCCTCTCACTACCCCCACCCCATCCTCCACCACCCCACCCTGCCTCTGTGGCAGGGTATTCCCCTTTGTTCTCTCTCCTTTTGGGTGTTGTAGTTTGCATTAGAGGTATTGAGTGACCATCATGTTCGGTCTATAGTCCACTTTCAGCACGCATCTTCCAACCCAAATGGCTCCTCCCAACATCCTCAACTTGGTGTTCCCTTCTCTATCTGAGCTGCCTTTCCCCTAGCATGTGAGGCCAGTTTCCAAGCTGGAGGGCAGATCTCCTGGTCCTTAACATCCTCTTGGGTGTTAGTCTCCCACTATGTTATTTTATATACCACAGATGAGTGCAATCATTCTATGTATGTCTCTTTCTTTCTGACTAATTTCACTTAACATGATACTTTCCATGTAGATCCACTTATATGCAAATTTCATGACTTCATCTTCTCTAACAGCTGCATAGTATTCCACTGTGTAGATGTACCAAAGATTCTTTAACCAGTCATCTGTTTTTGGGCACTCTGGTTTTTTCCAGATTTTGGCTATTGTAAACAGTGCTGCAATGAACATATAAATGCAGATGCCATTTCTACTATACCTATTTGCCTCTCCAGGATATGTTCCCAGTAGAGGTATTGCTGGGTCAAAAGGGAGTTCAATTTCTAATTTTTTGAGAATCGTCCATATTGTTTTCCAAAAGGGCTGAACCAGTCGGCATTCCCACAGGCAGTGAAGGAGAGTCCCTTTCTCCCCACATCCACACCAACTCGGGTTGCTTTTGTTCTTTTGGATGTGGGCCAGTCTCTGTGGTGTGGAATAATATCTCGTTGTTTTAATCTGCATATCCCTGATGATTAGTGACATAGAGTATTTTCTCATGTGTGTTTTAGCCATTTGAATTTCTTCTTTGAGAAAATTTCTGTTTATTTCCATCCATTTTTTTGATGGGGTTGGGAGTTTTCTTCTTGTAGAGTTCAACCAGTGCCTTGTATATCCTTGATATCAACCCCTTATCAGATGTGTATTGGGTGAATATCCTTTCCCATTCTGTAGACTGTCTTTGTATTTTGGTCACTGTTTCTTATGAAGTCCAGAAGCCTCTTAGTTTAAGGTAGTCCCATTTGTTTATCTCTTTTCATTTGCTTGGCCAGTGGTGTGTTATCTTTGAAAATATCTTTAGCTTCAATGTCGTGGAGGGTTTTGCCAACATTGTTTTCCATGTACCTTATGGATTCTGGTCTGATGTTGAGATATTTAATCCACTTTGACCTGACTTTTGTACATGGCATTAAGTAGAGGTCTAAGCCCATTTTTTTGCATGTTGCTGCCCAATTTTGACAGCACCATTTGTTAAACAGGCTTTCCTTGTTCCAATTCACATTTTTTGCTCCCTTATCAAAGATTAAATTACCATATATTTGAGAGTGTGTGTCAGAATATTCAACCCTGTTCCATTGGTCTGTGGCTCTGCCTTTGTTCCAGTGCCATGCTGTTTTAATTATTACCAATTTGTAGTATAGATTGAGGTAGGGGAGTGTGATTCCTCCCATATTCCTTTTCCTAAGGGTTGCTTTAGCTATTCGTGGGGGTTTATTGTTCCATATGAGTTTCAGGAATGTTCGCTCCATTTCTTTGAAGAATGTCATGGGTATCCTTATAGGGATCGCATTGAATGGGGAGTATTGCCATTTTCATAATGTTAATTCTCCGAATCCATGAGCAGCAGATATCTTTCCATTTCCTCATGTCCTCTTTAATTTATTGAAGTAGCATTTTGTAGTTTTCTTTGTACAAGTCCCTTACCTCCTTAATTAAGCTGATTCTGAGGTACTTGATTCTCTGAGGCACGAATGTGAATGGGATTGCTATTTTCGTGTCACTTTCTTCTCTCTCATTATTTGCGTATAGGAAAGCCATGGACTTTTGGGTATTGATTTTATAGCCTGCAACTTTACTATCGAGTCTATTGTTTCTAAGAGTTTCTAGGTAGAGGTTTTAGGGTTCTCCAAGTATAGTATCATATGACCTGCAAATAGTGAGAGCTTGATTTCTTCCTCTCCTACTTGAATGCACTTAATGCCTTTTTCTTGCTAAACCGCTATTGCAAGTACTTCCAGTACTATATTGAACAGAAGTGGAGAGAGTGGGAATCCTTGTCTCATCCCTGGTCTTAGAGGGAAGGCTCTTAGTTTTTCCCCATTGAGGATGATGCTTGCCATAGGCTTGTAGTAGATGGCTTTGACTATGTTGAAAAAAGTCCCTTCTATACCCATTTTTGGCGAGAGTTTTCATCATAAATGGGTGCTGGATATTGTCAACTGCTTTCTCTGCATCTACTGAGATGATCATATGGTTCTTATCTTTTCTTGTGCTGATATGATGGATTATGTTGATTTATTTCGAATGTTAAACAATCCTTGCATCCCCGGGATGAATCTCACTTGGTCGTGGTGTATGATCTTTTTGATGAATTGTTGAATTCTGTTTGCTAATATTTTGTTGAGAATCTTTGCATTCTTGTTCATCAGGTATATTGGCCTGTAGTTTTCTCTTTTTTTGTGGTGTCTTTGTTTGCTTTTGGTATAAGGGAGTTATGAGCCTCATAGAAACTGTTTGGGAGGGTTTCTGTTTCTTTAATTTCCTGGAAAAGCTTGAGAAGAACTGGCAATAGGTCTTCTTTAGATATTTGGAAGAATTTGCTAGTGAATCCATCTGAACACTGGCTTTTGTTTTTTGGGAAGACTTTTGATTACAGTTTCAATTTCCTTGATATTAATAGGACTGTTCAGGTATTCCAGGTCTTCTTGATTCAGCATTGGGAGATTTTAGGAATCCAGGAATTTATCCATTTCTTCTAGGTTCTCTTGTTTGGTAGCATACAGATTTTCAAAGTAGTTTCTGATGATCTTTTGAATTTCTTTGGTTTCTGTTGTGATATCCCCCTTTTCATTTCTGATTCGGTTTATAAGGGATCTCTCTCTCTCTCTTTCTTTGTGAGTTTTGCTAGTGGTTTATCAATCTTATTTATTTTCTTGAAGAACCAGCTCTTGGTTTCATTGATCTTTCGAATTGTCTTCTGGGTTTCCATGTTGTTGATTTCTGCTCTAAGTTTTATTAACTCTTTCCTTCTGCCTGGTTTGGGCTCCTTATTTTATTTGGTCCTTTTCTAAAATCTTAAGCTGTGAAGTTAAGTTACTTATGTGGGCCCTTTCTTCTTTCCTGAGAAATGCTTGCAGAGCTATAAATTTTCCCCTTAACACGGCTTTAGCTGTGTCCCACAGGTTCTGGTCGTTCGTGTCTTCATTATCATTTGTTTCCAAGAACCTTTTGATTTCTTCCTTGATTTCCTTCCTGATCCACTCATTGTTCAACATCGATTTGTTTAATTTCCAGGTGTTTGATTTGGTTTTCTGTGTCCGTGTGTCCGTGAACTTCTATCTTCAGTGCATCATGGTCTGAAAAGATAGCTGATACTATTTCTATCTTCCTGATTCTGTCGAGGTATGTTGTGTGGCCCAGCACATGGTCTATTCTGAAAAATGTTCCATGTGCACTGGAAAATAATGTGTACTCTTTTTTGGGGGGATATAATGCCCTGTATAAATCTATTAGCCCTCTCTCTTCTTCCTCCAAAGCCAGTATTTCCTTGGTGAGTTTTAATCTTCTTGATCTATCCAGAGGTGATAGGGTGGTGTTGAAGTCTCTAACTACTATTGTGTTGTTCACAATGTCCTTCTTAATATCTGTTAGCAGTTGTAGGTATTTAGCTGGTCCCTCATTGGGTGCATACACATTTAGGAGTGTGATTCCTTCCTGCTGTACATATCCCTTGATTAATAAAAAATGGCCTTCACTATCCCTTCTAATCTTTTTCAACCTGAAATCTATGTTGTCTGAAACTAGTAATGCCATCCCAGCATTTTTGAAGGAGTTTTTTTGCTTTCGTATTGTTTTCCATCCTTTGACTTTGAGTCTGTGTTTGTTCTGGCTATTCAGATGTGTTTCTTGCATGTAGCAGAAAGTTGGATTCTGTCTATGAATCCATTTTGCCACTCTGTGTCTCTTAATTGGTGAATTTAGACCATTGACATTGAGAGAGATTATTGTTATTGGATTTTGCGCCATCTTTCTGTAAGGATTTATTGTGCTTGTAGGGGGGTTTCTTGTCTTACAATAGCCCCTTTAGTCCTTGTTGTAGGTTTGGTGTTGAGTCAATGAAGTTTCTGAGCTGCTGCTTATCCCCAAAATAGTGTGTCATTCCTTCGAGTTTGAATGAGAGTTTAGCTGGATAAAGTATTCTTGATGAAGCATTCATTTCATTGTTTGTTTGTTTTTTTTCACTATATCCCACCACTGCCTTCAGGCTTTGAGGGTTTCCTCTGATAGGTCTGCTATGAATCTAAGGGATGCTCCTTTGTATGTGATTTTCTTCCTCGACCTTGCTGCTTGCAGTATTGTGTCTCTATCCATGACGTGCATCATTCTAACTATGATATGTCTTGGAGTTTTTCTGTTAGGGTCTCCTTTAGTTGGCACCCTTTGGTTCCTTGAATCTGGATGCCTACATTCTCCAGCTCTGGGAACTTTTCAGCAATAATTTCTTTGACTGTGGGTTTTTCATTGGGGTTGGTTCCCTCTCCTTCTGGTACTCCTATGATTCTAATGTTGTTTCTCTTGAGATCATCCCCTAGGATTCTGATTTGTCCTAGAACTATTTTGAGGTCTCTTCCCATTGTTTGTTGTTGCCTGTAGGCTGCCTGCAGTTCATCTTCAAGCTCACTGATTCTGTCTTCTGCTCTAGTCATTCTGTTGTTGAGGGCACCCACTGAGTTTTTTTATTTCATCTACCAAATCGTTCAGTCATGACATTTCTTTTTGTAGCTTTTTATTTCTTCTCTCATTTCTTCTCGTATTTTCTCGGCTGTCTGTTCTATTGTTTCTGTCAGGTCCTCCTTTAATTTAATGGATACCTTTTTCAATCTTTACGTTGAGTCCATTGAACATCTTCAACACTTCAACTCTGAATTCTTTGTTGGAAAGCTCAAGTTTGTAAGAAATGCCTATTGAGGCTTCTGGACTCCTTTCATTGTCCTCTCCGTGTGGTGGATTTTGTGCCATTTCTTCATGTTGTTTTGGTAGTATGGAAGAGGGACCTTCAAGTTCACAATCCTGATTCCCTCTTGTTGCGAAACAGGAATCTGGATGGTATCAGTCAATGGTACTTACCTTTTTATTTTCCCCTTCTAGAACATGTTCTTCCTCTCAGATGTCCCACTAATCCTTAGGTGAGGACTAAGATGATGCTTTCAGAGAATGTGCTCTTCTACATTTGGCTTTGCACAGGCTCTTGTATTTATTGGTGTTTGGGTGAAATTAGGATAGACTACTGGCTTATTATCTTACTGTTCTTTGGATAGTTAGGATGTTACTCATGTACGTAGGTAATAAAGGCTGAAATGTAACAACTGATTGCTTGGTGCTGGAAAATAACTGTGGCTGAACAAGCAGCCATGGACTCCAAAAGAGGCCACACCCACTTTTGCCTAGGCCACGCCCCCTTTCCCGGCCACTAGGGTGGCAGTCCAGAGGGGGGTAATGGTTGGGGTCCTCGGGGGTCTGAGGAACAGGTAATTCTTAAAATTTTTTAGTCTTATCAACTGGTTTCTTTTTTTTTTCTTTTTGGGTCACACCCAGTGATGCTCAGGGGTTACTCCTGGCTTTGCACTCAGGAATTACTCCTGGCAGTGCTTGGGGGACCATATGGGATGCCGGGGATCAAACCCGGGTCAGCCGCGTGCAAGGCAAACTCCCTACCTGCTGTGCTATCGCTCCAGCCCCTCAACTGGTTTCTTATATAGTTATTTTGTAGTCATAAATTTTTTACTTATCAATAAATTACTTACTTATTACTTATCTTACTTATAAATTTCTTATTCCTAATTGACTCTACCTATAAATCTTATATTATAAATTTTTAATAAAGTAATTTTATCTAAAACCCTTTATTATTGGGCCAGAGAGATAATACAGCCAGTAGGATTCTTGCCTAGAATGTGACCATTGAAGGGATTTGATCGCCAACACCCCACATGGTCCCCTGCATCCTCTAAGAGTGATCCCTGAGCATAGAGACAGGAGTAAGCCTTGAACAGCACCAGATATGACCCCCAAATAAAAAACAAATCCTTTATATGATTCAATGAGGATGAAAAGGTTGGGTATTTAACAGAAAAAGGAAAATCCAAATAGACTGAGATACATACCTCTTTTCAAATAAACAAGGATAGCATATGAATCTGTATGATATAAGAACAATATTTTATTAATCACTGTGTAATAAATTTTGACACAATGGCCAAACATTAAGGTGCAAAAAGACTAGATGCCAAATATAAATGCAAAAATCTAGAAATCAACAAAAAAGTGATTTATAAAACTATTACTATATATATGTATATACATATATAAATTTCTTGGATATAAACCAATCAGTTATTAAGCACAAAATGAATAAATTATAATAAAAAGGTCACAGTATTTTGGTTCTTCTTTTTTTATTTTTAAAGTTACATTTACTGGAAAATAAGTTATCAAAATATAGGAAGACTGTTATGCCAAAGAAAGAGAATAAACTGCCAGAGAATATTAATAATTATAAACAATGAAGGGTGTGCTCTTATATTTGTGTTAATGTCACTTAAAAATTATTATGTATGTTGCAAATTCAAATACCCTGTACTGAGAACACTGTGCTTTCAGTTCTCAGATCCATGCATTCAACCTTAGAACTCTGAAGACCATATGAACGCACCTGTTGTGATAAACTGCGTGAGAAACAAGCTCTATACACCAGTCTTTATGGTTGACAGATTTTCTCCCTCAACCATCAGCTTCCCTCCCTGTTTGTGAATAAGAATGAAGCCCCCCTACTAGTAAAAATCTCACAGGGAGCAAAGATAGTTACCAAGCAGCTAGTCACAGAAAGTAATTTCCTTAAGCCAGGAGTATGCAGAGGCAGAACAGCTGGAAATCTGAAGAAATTAACAATGACAGTTCAATTTCTATGCAGATATGAAAGCTAAACCATCTCTCTGCATTAGGGAGTCATTTAGTAACAGACTTTCAAAAGTTAGGTAATAATTTTAAGAACCCACATATACTTTTAGAGTAGTATCAGCAATAGCTGTCCTATTAAAGACATCTTAATATATTTAGATGTAGGGATAGTAGATGATTTTATTCTCATAAACAAATTTCAGGTGACTGGTGGACATCTGTATAACCAAGTACAGGTAGGCACAGGTCTGATCTGGAAATCCAGGGTTTTGGAGATATATTAACTCGGGGATTCTTTTATTTAAATTTTTTATTTTATTGAATCACCATGAAAAAAGTTACAAAGCTTTCAGGTTTAAGTCTCAGTCATATAGTTATCAAACCCCCATCTCTTCACCAGTGCACCTGTTCCACCACCAAGAACCCCGATATATCCCCCCTCTCACACCCCCCCTACCACCTGAGTGGCTAATGATCTTCACTTTACTCTCTATACTTTGAGTACATTCAATATTTCAACAGAGGACTCACTATTATTATTTAAAATTTTCCCCCAACAATCAAACCTGCTGAAAAGGCATCACTTGATAATTTGTTTTCCATTGCTAAGAGTGAAGAATATATGAGCAGGTGCTCGGTTTTGGATTTCTGATATTTTAGTAATTAAGTCCAGAGAGATTTTTGCCAGAAGGCACCAAAAGACAAGACAGAGAGAGAAAAATCTTTCCCTTCCCCGGGCGGCCTGGGGTTGTAGCTCAGTTCACAGTCTAGATGCATTTCAAGATGCAGACCCGTCCAGTTCCACTCATCATGGATGAACACATAAGAGATGGACACATGACCTCAAGTGGGCCAGTGTTCACACAGAAAAACACTACTTTTTTGTTTTATTTGCTGTGATACTTTTAAGCTGGTTAGAGCTGAGCACTCATCTAGAGTTATGTTTTGCCTTTTGTTTTCTTTCCTGAATAATGTCAAAAAAATATATAGAAAATGTGGAAAAATCTGGATGCCATTATACCTCAGTGTTCTGCATTTTTGGAATTCTGAGTTACATGCCAGTGCAGCATTTTTAAAAAATTTACTCTGATTGTTGATTGTTAATCAAGTAGCCTTCATTAATATAGCCCATTCTAGCATGAACATTTCATGAATTTAGAATATATTTATATAATTTATAATGGAATGGTGTCATTTTGTTAGAAAGCTCATCTATGAAATGAAAAGGTGGTAATTTTGTACCTAGTCACTTTTGTTATTCAGACATTAAAAATTCAGAATATGGATGTGGGGAGAAAAGGACCCTCCTACACTGCTGGTGGGAATGCCGATTGGTTCAGCCCTTTGGAAAACAATATGGACGATTCTCAAAAAATTAGAAATTGAGCTCCTATTTGACCCAGCAATACCATTTCTGGGAATATAGCCCAGAGAGGCAAAATAGTAGAAATGACATCTGCACTTGTATGTTCATTGCAGCACTGTTTACAATAGCCAGAATCTGGAAAAAACCTGAGTGCCCGAGAACAGATGACTGTTTAAAAAAAGTTTGGTACATCTACACAATGGAATACTACTATGCTGCTGTTAGAAAAGATGAAGTCATGAAATTTGCATATAAATGGATCAATATGGAAAGTATCACGTTAAGTGAAATGAGTCAGAAAGAGAAGGACAGACATAGAAAGATTGCACTCATCTGTGGAATATGAAATAACAGAATGGGATACTAACACCCAAGAATAGTAGAAATAAATATCAGTAGGTTTGCTCCATGGTTTGAAAGCTGGTCTCGCATGCTGGGGGGGAAAGGCAGCTCAAATAGAGAAGGGAACACCAAGTAAAGTGTGATTGGAGGACCCGTTCGGGATGGGAGATGCAGGCTGAAAGTAGACTATAGATTGAACATGATGGCCACTCAATACTTCTATTGCAAACCACAACACCCAAAAGGAGAGAGAGAACAAAAGAGAATGCCCTGCCACAGAGGCAGAGTTGGGGGTGGGGGATTGGAGTGGGAGGTGGGAGGGACACTGGGATCATTGGTGGTGGAAAATGGGCACTGGTGGAGGGATGGGTACTTGAGCATTGTATGACTGAAACACAAGCACGAAAATATGTAAATCTGTAACTGTATCCTCACAGCGATTCACTAATCACTGTATCACTGTCACCATGTTGTTCATCGATTTAGTCATGCCGGCACCAGTAACATCTCTATTATACTCAGCTCAGAGATTTTAGCAGCCTTTCCTTACTTGTCTTTTCCAATGATTGGGGGCTCTTTTTTTTTTTTTTTTTTTTTTGCTTTTTGGGTCACACCTGGCTACGCACAGGGTTTACTCCTGGCTCTGCACTCAGGAATTACTCCTGGCGGTGCTAAGGGAACCATATGGGATGCTGGGATTTGAACCCAGGTCAGCCGCATGCAAGGCAAACGCCCTACCCGCTGTGCTATCACTCCAGCCCCTTTATTTATTTATTTATTTATTTATAATTGGAAGCTCTTTCAGGGCCAAGGGAATGAGACCTATTGTTACTGTTTTTGGCATATTGAATACGTCATGGGTAGCTTGCCAGGCCGTTCGGGCGGGATACTCTCGGTAGCTTGCTGGGTTCTCCAAGAGGTATGTATATATCTTTTACTCTATTTGGGATATGAATACGCCAGGGGGAGCTTGCACGGCTCTTCCCTGCGGGCAATAGACTCTTGGTAGCTTGTCAGGTTCCCCAAGAAGGAGAACAAGGCTGTTAGATGTCGTGCAGCTACAGTGGTCACACGCTTCCGGGAGCTTGGTCTTATAGTCTCTGGATGTTGGCTGTTGGTGGGATTACACAGTCCCGGGGGCAGTTTGTGGGTGTGGCTGCCAAGCTACTGGAAAATGGGGGTCTGGATGGAGAAGGCTCAGTCCCAATCCGAGCAGGCTTGGAGAGCTCAGCACCTGGTTCTGCACACCTGGGTTTCTCTGCTGTATGAGGGTCTAATTAGTGTTTAGTGATTAGTGATTCACTAATAAGAAAAATAATAAATTAAAAAAATAATAAAATACTTTAGCAAAAACAAATCTGGATAAATGGAATGAATACAATTCTTGACTCCTGTTTCTGAGTGAATTTCTAGCATGATAAAGGTAGCCCTGAGAAACCCACTAGAAATACTTTCCTCAGTCCTTCCATATTCATGTCTTATTCTTCAGTTTTAATATGTAATGTATTACAAGCTTTGTTTGCCTGCAGACAAGGAGGAAAGTGAAATGAGGTTGTTTGTGTTTTTTAGTCCCACACATTAATTATAGAAAACACTGGGGACTGTTTTGTCCCCAGTGTGTGGGGCTCATATAGCTGCAAGGTCTACAAGGTCACATTAATTGCAAATCAATAAGAAGACAGAATGGAATCACATAAGGTCCCTTTAAATTCCATGATGCCTTGCACACAACTTCCTATGTTCCACAGAGTCATGCCTGTAATGGATACTAAATAATAAATATTTATTGATGATAAATACAAAAAGATCTGGCAAGTTCCCTTTGACATTTAGGTATAAGAAAATTGAATTAGCTAACAGGATGCTTGCAATTAGTCCAAGACTACAGAGATACAGAGATAAGAAAATGGAGAAAGTTTGGGAGGCTGGAGAGATAGTATAGCAGGAGGCTGCTTGCCTTGCACCCAAACTGAATTCAGTCTTCAGTACTCCAGAGTCCCCTGAGCACTGCTAGGAGTCATCCCTGAGCATAGAGCCAGAAATAAGCCGTGAGTACTGCCACCAAGCGGAACAAAACAATGCTCCCAACCACCACCCCCAATATTTTTTTCAAACATTCTTATTTTGCTTAGTTTTTCCACTTGATAGTCTTTGATTCTTTTATTAGGTCATTTAAGTATAAAATTTTCTTGTCACTATTTTCAGAATCCACAATCAGCCTATAAATTTCTAGGGCCTTAACTTGATAGGTTCATTTGTTTTGATTGACCTTCTTCAAATTTAGGGTGCCTCTAGTTTCTTTTAACTTAGCTTTTAAAGATTTTCAGGCATGTCCAATATATAATCTTTGACATTTCTGGCCCCTGGGTTTTTAACTTTTTTTTTCTTTCAATTCCTGGATGAAGATTAAAACATATATCTCAAGAGAAAGATTTATTGTAAGACCTCAGGCACCTCATATAAATCTTAATCACTGAACATTTTTGGGACAATATACTTGCAATGTTTTTTATGCATTTTTTTGCTATAAACAAATAAACAGAGTAAAACAAAGAATTGGAGGCTATATTATGCTTACTTTCTGTCTTTAGAAGGATATATTTTATCACCATAGAATATAAAGCACGTGGAGTATTATTTACCATACACTGTTTATGAAAACATGTATATGGGATCATGTCTATCAGCTTAAGTCAATGCAATTTAGTATATGAAATACATGTGCATGCTCAATTTATAGGACAATAAATAAAGCAAGAGAGACTCTATCCCAGTGGAATTCTTTTCCCAAAGCAATCAGACATCTGTAACCTTATTGGTCTGATAAAAATCAATGACTCTTTCTGGCCAGTGTATCTTTGTATGTAGGCACAGGCAGGAGTACATAATGGCAGAGGAATTATGACAGCGGAAGGCAGATAAAAAAAAAAAAACTGGTGATAAATATTTTTACATAATTCCCTATAATAATTCACTCCTTCATGTAGGCCACAGCATCATTGTGTATGCATATTTAAGTTACTATGAATTTCAGAAACAGTAAATAAAAAAATATTCACTAGTGGTATAGGTTATATATACCTTATTTTTATGTGTATTTGTCTATGCTCATATTTTATGATTTATAATGGATAGGAGGCATCTTATTATTTTAATCATAAGTTGCATGTACTCAGGGTGCTCACTGAACACTCTTTGACTGTGAAAACCAAATTCAGAAATGTTACTATCTAATGGATATCTAATTTTATACTTGTTTTAAAATGAGGTGGGGGATGGGCAGAGTTTTGCTCCAATGTTCTCAGGATGGCTTGACCTTTTAAGTATTGATCACTCTGTATTTTCATTTACTCACTTATTTCAGTAAGCAAGCTCTTGCAATAAATTTCAGAAAGAAATTTCTTCATCATTCTATTTCATGTGCAGTCAAAAAAATAAGAAGATGCTTTGTTTATTCTCATTATTAGAAGTCAGTTGCAGTTTGCAAATTTACTGAGTATTTAAAATGTTCCTTGTAATTTATAACACATAAATATAATCACTATAATTCTACAATAGCTATTGTAGGAACTCTGAAAATATTTTAATTTCTGAAATATGTAATAAATTGAGACTGTTATGGACAGCACTAGTAATATATGATTTTTCTATAATATTACATGCTAAATTTTTTCTAACAATATTTTCCAAAATTTTTAATGATGCTATAAAATTAATACTGGAATACCACGTAGTTTAAGCAACTAGTATAAAAATGCTTAGAAAGAGGAACAAAGTGAGACTGATTATAGAAACAACCACTGAGCATTTAAATTCTGACCTTAGGAAACAACTGCTATTGTTACAGCAGACTTTTAAAAATATATTCTATTTGAGCTATGATAGAGTCTAGTGACATTTGGCATATGGATAAAGATGTAGTGTTCCTGTTTCAGGGATTGATGTAGACTTCCTGTTTCAACAGACTTTCAAACTAAGTTTGAGGCTTACATAAAAAACTAAACCCTGGAATCCTTTCCTGCCATTACAATTCCCCAAAGTGACAAGAGTAATGAACTGAAGCCAAGGATGGCTCAAAACTGCCCATGGAACAGCTGCTGTACACCAAGTACAAAGGGGGGAAATGCTCTGGGGGAGAAGGACTGGCTGTTAATTAGTCTTCAAATGCCCAAAAAGTTTCTGTAAATAAGAAAACATATTATTCTGATTGTTTGTATACTTAGAATTATTTGCCTATTATCCATGGCCCAATTCATCAGATGTTGTTTTCATTGCTTAGTTTATTAAGAGGAGATGAGAACGGAGAGATTTTGGATTTTATTTGATTTTTGATTTGGGAACTATACCTGGTGGTGCTCAGAGATTATTTTTGACTCTGCGCTCAGGGATTATTCCTCAGAGTTCTGGGGCAGCCATATGGGTGCCAGGGCCAGCAGCTTGGAAGGCAACTGTCCTGCCCCCTGTACTATCTGTCCAGCTGAAATTTGGAATATTTAAGACACTTGTTAGATGATATCAAAGCATCTGACTGTTACTCATGTCAGTTGTCTAACAGAAAATTTTGCTTTCACTGATCTAAAGCCTTGGTCTATGACTGTAAATATTCTGAAACAGGGAACCTTTGACTTTGGAGTGATGATTTTATCTATCTGAAGGACCAAGACTAAAATGCTAAAACATATTTCTCAGATACATAAGGAAAATATTTATGAAATATAATAAGAGAAAAAACTTACTCAATTACAGAGAGTCATAGAATTAGAAAGTCCTTTCAGAGTTCATCTTCCTCATTTTAGGGATGAAGTCACTTCAGTCACTCAGAGACCAGAACTGAACTTTCTGACATGCCAGCCCACTGTGCTTTGCCCTTCTTCACTTAGTAGGGGAAAACACAGTAACAGGTTTGGTGGGAGGCCAGAAAGTGACTTGGGAATTAGAAACCAGACATGGAAACCTATAAAAGGCAGGTGTGGTAGTGATAGGGGTGGACTTCATGCCTCAACTTCCCTCAAACAGCTCTAACGGTGGCCAGCAAATGGGTTTTGATTCGTTTTCAGAGCAGAAAGATTAATATTAAACATCTTAGGAAAGTTAATATTTCTTAACAATTGGGTCACTGTCACTGTCATCCTGTTCCTCATCAATTTGCACCAGTAATGTCTCCATTATGAGATTTGTTGTTACTGTTTTTGGCATATCAGATACACCACGGGTAGCTTGCCAAGCCCTGCCGTGCGGGCGAGATACTCTAGGTAGCTTGCTGGGCTCTCCAAGAGGGGCAGAGGAATTGAACTCAGGTTGGCTGCATGCAAGGCAAATGCCCTACCGCTGTGCTAGGTGACCTCACTAGCTTCAGAAGCTCTAGAGGCTGTTTGCTCAACCTAAGAAGAATCACTATCCTGTTAATCTACCTGTCCTGTCTCCGAGAAACCTCTCCCTGCTTCTGCTGTGTATCCAAAAGGGGTTCGGAAACTGTCAGATATCACCCTGTACTCCCAACAGAACATTTCACAGATAGCAAGGTTTTTTTGGTTTGGGTTTTTGGGGGGTTTGTGTGTATATGTGTGTGGGGGGGATGTCACACCCAGAGGTGCTCAGGGTTCATAACTCTGCACTCATAAATCACTCCTGGTGAAGCTCAGGGGGGTCATATACCAGAGAACAAACTCTGGTCAGTCACTTGCAAAGCAAGCACCCTACCCGCTGTACTATTATTCTGGCACCTTGCACACCAAGTTTTTATAGAAAGTCATCTCTCTCTCTCTCTCATAGGTCTCCCAAATAGTGAATTCCCAATAATTACTGACTAAATAATCAGTGTGGAGTGGAAATAGTCAACCTTACTGTGGGATGATAAAATCTCCCTCTTTGCCTCCCTTTCAATTCCCAGTCTCTTCAATTTGCTCCATTTCCTTGTAATGCACAATAAGCAACTTTCAAAACTCACTTTCCTTGTAGCCTCTCTGTGTAAAAGGGCCAGCAGTCCATGAACTCTGAGAAGACTTAAAAAGCTTCATTTAATGCATTTTCTTTGGACCAAGAAAAGAGTCAAATATAAAGTGAGACAGGGAGTGGTGTGGGGTTGGAGAAAGTGGTTGTGTATGGCCTTTGGGGAAAAGAGAGTGTAAAAACCTCCTTGCACACATCACCTCATCTATAAAACCCAGAGCTGCTCTCTAAGTAACAAATGGATGTCAGGGCTGCAGACATTGTTGGCAGGAAACGGTCCTCAGGGCGATGATAGATTCAGACCACGTGCATTTCCCCATAATGCATAGACCTCGGGGGAAGCAGAATTCTATTCACGCATCTTTTTCTGCCTAAGAGCTCAATTGTGCAGATTCTGGTTCCTCAAATACAACTTCTTGGGGTAAGAGAATGAATCTGGTTAGTTGAGATAAAGAGAAGCTGTAAATTTTGCTCCTGAGGTTCAGAGGAGAGGGAAAATAGTGTGAAGAAATATGAGGAAGAAAAGGGACAGAGATGAGAGCTGTGAGAGCAGAGAGGTAATAGAGTGGAGCAGAGAGCAGTCAGGAGAATGGATGGGTCAGTCACTCAGTCTTTAGGATTTTGGCTTTAAATGAAAAAAATTTCTGGTACCAAGGGAAAATTGACCTGTAGGTTTAAAACCTTTTTGTGTCTGAAACTCACTCTGAGCATGTACCTGGTACACAGCAGAGCAGGCAGTGTGATTTCTATAAACTCGAGTTGATTGGATTTTGATCCTAAATCAATTTTACCAAAACACTGAATTCACTGATGGGCTAAATGGATTTGCAGAAAGAAGGGCTCTCAGTACTTGTTGCAGTCACAAAAAATAATAATAATCAGCTTTTAGTTTAATTTTAAAGTGATTTTTTTATTTTTAGTTTTTAGTTTAATTTTTAAAGTATAAAGCAGGCTACACATGTTACTCTGCTTTGTTTTTCCCTTTTAAATGTGAAAGCAGGACATTTGTTTGGTGGAAAAGAAACTGGCCAAATTAGGAAATCTCTAGTGTCTATCCAACTAATTTAGCAAAATTGAACTATGTGCCCGACTTATCCTTGACTATTTGTTGACCCTGCTCCCCTTCCCAGATACAAAAATAACAAATAAGCAAATAGCAGCAAAATAAATAATAAAGAAATAAACCCTTAACACAGAAGCCAAGGAAATCCTCATCTGCTAAACAGACAAGAGCAACAGGTAAATTTTCAGAATCTTTCCCCTTTATCCCCAAAGACTATTATCAATTGCTATTCCTTCTCCTCCTCCTCCCCCCTCCCCCCAATCATCTGAGGTTATAATTCTGACAAGACTTTCTTTGGAGGTGAAGCCAATCCTTTTGTAGTGTTCAAGGCCCCCTTACCTTCAGAGTAGAACTCTGAATCCCTGCCGTAAAGATTGTGGATCTTTCTGAGTAAACACGCCACTGTAATATTATTTCATTTTAGCCAGCCTTATTGCAGCTGCTACAGTGAACTCTTTAAATGCTATAGGACAGCAACCCTAAGAAGCTTGAATTATTTAGAGCCCTAAATTATTTAGAGTCCCAGGGATTAAAAGAAAGTACTCCAAATTTCAACATATATAAGGTTGAACCTAATTTTCCCTTTTGTTTATTTTCTCACTCACTGCTTTCTAAGGCTCTTCTTTCCATTTCTAGGCCTATGGGCGCCAGCAAGCATCTGTAGCTCCACTCTTGCCCAGCCCTTTCCCCTTCGTGCATACCTATCTCTGATCTTCAGGATTTCACCTAATTCCTGGAAACCCCTTTTCTGGCCAGGGGACTGATCGCTCTAAATTAAAAGCAGGATGGTCCATTAATCTCATGCCCATCCCTCGGCTAGAAAATGTAAAATGGCAAAGACCATGCATCTCATGTTTTTAGTAACAAGGGTTTGCCCCGGGGGGGCGAGAATTAGCAGCACGTTGTATTAGCAACGAGCAGCAATTTTCCTCCGCGCTTCTCTCTTCCTCTTTCTTCTTTTGGGAGCAGCATTCCAGCTCCCCCGTTGCTGACGCCGGTCGGGAGCCACGCCAGCCCTGAGGGCAGTGTGAGTAGGGTCTCCGCATCTGCTGCGCTGCCCGGCTCTCCCACCGGACGCTTCGGGAAGTGTCATCTTCCCGCAGGGGAGCTCTCCTCTCCCCAGGCTAGAGAACTGAGCCAAAAGGAAGCTTAAAACAGGAACTTCAAGAGAAAACAAAGGCCACTGCCTCCAGGATGCCTCTCCTGTCCCCAGGCCTGTCTTAGCCTCTCTGGTTCCCGTGGCATCTGGGAGATCCGAGAGCAGGTAACCCGGATTTCCCTTCTGCCTGGAGCGCAGAATGACCACCACGAGGCCAGCAAGGAAACACTTCAACATCGCATTTATTAAGGAAATGTCAAATAAGAAAGAAAAGAAATGGTGTCACAAAAGTCAAGAGCACTTTTGTAGTAAACCGTGCAGTCAGTCTGTGAACTCTCAAGTTGTAGCCCGGGTCTTTGCCCCGGGGCCAGGTGGTGCACCCACCCCTCCAAAGATCCCAGCTGGAAATGCATTGAAAAGAAAACACTCAGCTCAGTTCACATTCGCAGGCTTGATACCCCATTCCCTCCCACTTCCCCCTCCCCCCCAAAAAACTCTTAAACCCCCAGGCAGGCAAACAGGCCACTAGGGCAGATAAAGAAAAGAACCCCCCCAAGGGCTTATCAAATATTTGTATTCAACACACACACACACACACACACACACACACACACACACACCTTAACATGACAATAAAAGACATTTAAGGTCCCTTTAACGAGGTCGCAGAGGAACCTGGGCGAGCAGGCGCGATTCCCGAGACGGATTCCAAAGGGTCTCCATCCGTTGCGTGGAGTGGGGGGTTTTTCCGGCAGGTGCGAAGGCCTTAGTGCCTCTGCGCACCCCTTCCAACTGCCCTCCGTGTGCGGCCCACCTGGGGGTGCAGAACGCCTTCTGCCCCGTCGGTGTCCCCAGTCCTGCGCCCTAACGGCCCTCTCCGTGCCACCTGCTGCCGAGTCCAGGGTCAGGGCGTTCCCCAGCAGCCGGGCACGGGAGGGTTCGGAGAGACGGGGCGCTGCCTCTCGACCGGTGCAACTCGAGAGAAGGACAAATATCGACTCCGACGACAGGTTTGCTGCGCCCAGTGTCGAGGAAGGGGTACGGCGAAGTTGGGGGAAGGGAGGAGCGCGGCGGCGGCGGCGGCGGGGCCCCCGAGGGCCGGGTCAGTAAGGCCCCACCACCACCGCTTCCACTTCCTTCGACGGCCTCCGGTCCTTCACCAGGAAGTTGATCATGCCCTCAGACTTGATGAGGAGGTTGCAGCCGAGGAAGAAGATGCCGAAGACCACGGTGAGCGAGAGCACGCACATGACGGCGATCTGCACCACGCGCATGATGTACAGGCTGCGCTCGTCCGGGCCGCCCTCGGCGACGCCGTCGTCGGTCACCACGGACGCCTGGGTGCAGCAGCGCACGGCGCGCCCCAGCGCCTCGCTGCCGTTGGCCAGCAGCAGGCCGGCCACCTCGGTCTGGTTGCCCAGCGCCAGGTTCATCGTGCGAGCCGGGCGTGGGGGTGCAGACGGCGCCGGCGCGGGAGGAAACAGGTGCGGCCGCGCCGAGCTGGGCGCCCGGGACCACCCGCTCGCGGGGCCCGGGAGTGCTCCCCGCGGCTCCTCCGACGCCCGCTGCGGCCGAGCGCGCCGTCCTCTCCTTGCCGCGCGCTGCTCGTGGCCGGCTCTCGCTCCGCTGGGGGTTTTGCACAACTTGGCGGGGCTGGACCAGTTAGTGCCGAGGGAGGTGCGGTGGCCTCGGCGCGGGGACGCTGCTACGAGCGAACAGCGCCCCCGCCCGGCAGTGCCGCCGCGCCGCCCGGGCAGCCCTGGGGCGCAGGCGGAGCAAAGCGCCAACTCCCCGGGCTCTGCCTGTCGGACTCCGGAGACTGGCGCGGGTCACTGTACTTGGCTGGCGTCCTGGAGGGAGCCCAGGGTGTGGGGCGGGCCACGTGAGCTGGAGGGTTGCGAAGAGCAGGGGTGCACCCGTCTGCGTGTGCTCTGCGTCCGGCTCGCGCCTCTGTGGTTGCTGGCTGGAAATTGGCAAAGATGGACAAGTGCCTGCCTGCTAGGGATTCCTGGCGGAGATCTGGGTGGGAGTGTTGTGCTGCTCTCTCTCTCTCTCTCTCTCTCTCTCTCTCTCTCTCTCTCTCTCTCTCTCTGTGTGTGTGTGTGTGTGTGTGTGTGTGTGTGTGTGTGTGTGTGTGTGTGTGTGTGTGTGTGTGTGTGTGTGTGTGTGTGTGTTAAAGCAGTGGCTTTTGGAATAAGGAAAAACCTGGGAAAGAGGGAGGGAGCGAATAAGCAAAGCAGGGAAGAAGGGAAGGAGCAGGAGCGACGCATGCACCTAGAAAGGTTTACTGTGACTTGTGAGGGGCTGGAAGGGAATCTAGCACATGTTTTATGGTCTTTGTGTGGAGATTATACCCCGATCAGCACCACCTCCCTGGTGAGGGAGTGGAAGGTGGGCAGTGGTCACTGGTTTGTGATCCTCCTTGCAGTGAGTTTTTGGATGCGCTTGCAATGTTTTTCACCGTTGGCAGAGTTCTCAGTTAAGGGAATTGCTCAGAAGCATTTATCACCAGGAGCGCTGACCAGCTGACCAGCTCCTGGAGGCCCTCCCTAGTTTCCATAAGCTGATGGAATTCACATTAGTCATTTTCAGCAAAACGACCGATGTTGTCGGGATCAGACTGAAACTTCGTTTTATGATATTTGCTCTTGGTTTCACAGAGATGTTACAAACCTGTCAGGTTGTTTTACAAATGCTAGAATATTTGATGTTTGGGTTTTTTTCCTTCTTTCTTCCTTCCTCCTCTCCCCCCACTTTTTTTTTTCTAATGGTAACAACAGAAAGGAAAACTAGGAGAGGGAAAGGCAAGACTATCTGGAGAGCATAAAGCAGCTTTTTGAGTGGTTTTTGAGGTCAAGTCCACTTTTGATAGAATACATTTACTAAATTTCTAATAAAACATAAGAACTCTACTGCCACTTTGAACTATTTCTCAATTATATTCTATTTGCTTGTTAAACTCTTATTTTTGTCTTCCCAGAAATAATCTTCCATGTTCAGAGCTTTTCTTGGAGACTTTTTAACTCCTCTGTTATCTTCATAAAATAGAATGAGCTGTCCTTTTGAAAAGAGTTTTCCAGTTTGAGATGTTGGTTTCGTATCAGCTTTAATAAGCTTAGATCCTCACACATACCTGTTATTATTTGTATGGAATGCTTAATAGCTGAAGATCCAGGCTTGTGGGTCACATTCACATCTCACCTGTTTATTGTCCTTTTTTCATATGATTACAATCCTACTATCACCACTTTGTAATTCCCACTATAGTCTTAAGGAATATTTCACATCCTGGAACTTCTTTTTGAGACAAATTGATTATTAAGTGATTGCACATAAAGTATATTTAGGCCTTATACAGCATCTAGCTTAGCTAATTTGTGTGATACTTAAGAATATTAAAACATAATCTGGGGCTGGACAAATAGTACAGAAGGGTCAATCCCTGGCAAAATATACATTGCCATGAAGGCAGGGGGAGGATGGGAAAGGGGGGGTATTCTAGGGATATTGGTGGTGGGGAATGTGCACTGGTGGAGGGATGGGTGTTTGTTCATTGTGTGATTGTAACTCAAACATGAAAGCTTGTAACTATCTCAATAAAATTTTTTAAAAAAACAAAAAAACACATATTGCCTGGAACCCTTCCAGGAGTGATCCCTGAGCAAAGGGCCAGAGTGGTAAGCCCTGAGTATCCCTGAATGTGACCCAAAAACAAAAAGGGGGAAAAAAAGGAAAACAATTTTGTGTAAGTACTATCTTGGGTACTCGGGGTAAATCAACCTGACTGAGCTTGAATGATTTGGTTGTAACCTCTGTAAACATCCATAAAGGCATTGCACTGGAATCTGTTGCAAATGTTTTGGGTATTTTCCTCTTATAAACAGTCCATAGTCACTATCCTAAAACTGTTAGCCTAATAAAATATAGTGCCTTCATTTTTTTAACCCAACATCATCCCTAGAAGAGCTGGTATTTTGAATTTTCCTCCTCACTAGGCCCTAAACCCAAGGCAGCTATTCTGAATCTCAGATTATAGACACTATAGTCATTCTGTAAAAGATGTTGAGAAGTTACCTACCCTGGGGGAGCTTTTGCATCCAGCTTGTTCATTGTTTGGCTGATCTTGGACAGGATGGTGAGTGGTGGATGGGAGTAATTGACAGTCCATTCACAGTACAAACACATCCATGCCTTCATTATTTGGGTCAATTATAAAACCCTAGCACAGAGAAGGCCATAAAATGAATTACTAAGAAATACAAGTTAAGTCAATACAATAACTATATAAGGACTACCTCAGCTAAATAAAATAATTTAATCACAGGAGGATGAATACGATGTAACTATGTACATGAAGTATGTAGGATATTAAACTCAAAATAATGATTGTTAGAGGTTGGTGGGGAGAATAAAAAACTGTTGTTCAACGGGAATAAAATTTCACTGAGGTTCAGTGATTAAGATCTAAGGATCTGCTGTACAACATAGTGCCCATACCTAGGAGTATGGCCGTGTGAGCTTCAAAATTTAAGAGCAGATTTGATATAAAGTGACCCTTCAAACGTATACACATTAGCACAGGAAAACAACTCAATTGGGTGTTGGGCATTTCTCTTACCTTTCAAGGTGCTTTCAAGGGTTTTTGCATTTTACGAACTCATCAAATCATACAATTTAAATGTGGTCAGGGTTTTTTTTTTAATTTCAGTAAGATTTTTTTTAAAGGGTAAATTGGTGGCTTAAGATATGAAGATAATATCCCAGATCTCCCAGATGTACTGTGGAAAGAAAAGGAAGCTGAAGTGTTTTGTAAATATTGGGCCCCTGACACTATATAAGAAAATGTCTTATTTTCTTGTTAATATTAACATAAGTAATGTGTGTCACAAATTCAGGACTATGGACTAAGAAGGGATTTTTTTTTAACATTGCTTCTAAATTTAAGATTCACCCTTATCCAGGATTTACTATTTGTATGTTATTTTAAGACGTTAAAATATTCTCATTGCTTTTACTTAGCACACTCATTTATCTGAAACATATTTTGATTTGAATTTGACCCTACCCTGAATATTCTATTAACCAGTAATTAATAATACTAATTGTAGGATAACATAGCTTCAGGTAATTTAGGTTTATTGGGTTACTCCCGTCACAGTGCTCCTTAGTGTTCTGTTAACTTGTAAATAATGTTTTTCTCTTCTCCTTGAATCCTTTGCATAGTTTATTCAGAGCAAGTCCTTTTTGTATGGACAAAGAAAGACATTTGATTGGCCTTGAATATTATTAATTCCCGGGCATCTGCTTTCTTGACTGTAGCCTCAGCTGCCCTTACTTCCTAGCATCCCCAAAGCAGGGTCCCAACGTGGGACAAGACGGACCCAGGGCAAGCGGTAAGTTATGTGCTACCCTGGCATCGAGATGGGCCTGGCCAAAGTGCCTCATTGTTAACTGTAAGTTAAGAGTCTGATCATGGACAAGTGCTGTCATGATCTTAAAGTAATGATGAGACTAGGGCCCTGCTAGGGATAGGAAAGACTAATCTGGCCTGGGCACTGTAGTCTGAGATTGAGATGACCCCAGGAGAGCAATTCTAAAAGTTTAATACGTCTCTTGCTATGCCCATGCAAAACCCATATGTTTGTTGGACAAGGAGAAGAGAAACACAACCATGGGATTTCATCATTGATGGGTCCTGCTGAAAGCTTGAATTGTTACATTGTAGATTCCAGGTGCTGCCTGGTTTGTAATTGACAATGTGGATTTCATGTGGCAGCCCAGCCCAGTCTTTGGTATGTAAATCCAAGTGCTTTTCAGCCCAAGGAAGGCTTCGGTTTTGGTTTTATATCTTCTTTCGGGAGGCCTAGATTACTGGCCTGCAGATACAAGAGAATAATGTCACCTCAATGTTCTTCCTGTAAGATCTTTTGGTGCCTTTGGTGACTGTCAATGTATTGCACCATGAGCACAAAGGGGTTCCGAGAGAGAGACATGGGGAAGGCGAGACTAGAGAAGGAAGGCGGAGTAGATCCAGAGAGAGGCTGGAGCTACGGGTGGGGGAGAAGTTTAAAGATTGAGTAAACAGTAACAAGTCAGCAACCAGCTGGGTCCTTGTTCTTCCTTTGATTTTCCTTGACCACCGGCCCTCCTGTTCCAGTCCCTTGGCTTGTCGTCAATTTCTACACTAATGAACTAAAAAATTATTTTAGGACTTAAATACTGAATTTTAGTTAATCTTTTACAGTAGAAAATGTCTATTTTTACTTTTTGATTTTGTTATTTTTGTTTTGGGCCATATCAAGGATTACTTTTGCCTCTGTACTCAGTGATCATTTCCAGCGGACTCTGCAGATCATATTGGGTGCTGGGGATTGAATCCAGTTAGGTTGAATGCAAGTCAAACTGTAGTATCGATGTTCTTTTGCTCCAGCCTAATAAAATGTTTAAATTTTAAGATTCAAATGTGTAGTGACTGTGTCTTTCTAATTTTATCTTCTGATTTAGCATCCTCTCTTAGTTTCACTGTGTTCTCTAGATTTCAGACCTAAATGTGTCTGGCAGCAGTTGTCTTCTTTCTATGGGAGGAGAGGGAAAATTGTCCTTGTGGGGCAGAACAGGTGATATCTTGAATCAGCTTTTATTCAGTGCATAGAAATGTGAAATAATATAGGTAATACAATGTGTAGCAGCCATGATGCTCTCATCTCTTAATGCCTTTTTGCTGGTGAGATAAAGAGCCAAGAAAGGCAAGTAGTAATTCACCACCAAGCTTAAATTGCACCTGCCAAGAAGTTTTCAGAATGATACATCTTAGACCCTTGGCATTCTATTTTTAGATGTGCAGAATAGACTTGCCTTCGCAGAAATTTTGCCATTATTTTATTTAGATTTGCTGCCCACTCATTAAAGTCTGCATGATTTAGACTCTAAAGTGGAAAAGCCACTGAGCTACTTAGAGAAAGCCTTTTGTGCCACTGGTGCATCCCTTTCAGCATTAAGGAAATAGGACTTTCACCCGCCTCAGAGTGGGGAGAAGCAGATGGCTACTAGGAGGCATGAAAGAAGCAATATTTCCAATTTCTCAACACCGGTTCAATTAATTTGAGGCAGAATTATGTCCTCCACTTCCACATGGCAAGTGCTGTTTTTCTTGAATATTTATATAAGTATATGAACACGGGATCATCCTGGAAGCAAAGGAGAAAGGCAAAAGTCTTGTTTAATTTAAATCTCTGTATTTGGACATATCATGATTCATATTTTCTGTAAATTTGTAGATACCACGAGGAAGCAATGATGGTTATCTATTTTCAGACATCAAGCAGCAGTGCTGTCATTTCCATGGTTTTTTCCCTCACATATTAATGATAATGATAGTCTAACTTTTATTATATGCACATTTTTCCCACAGGTGAAAAATCTCTCAACTTTTAAGTGTTGCAAATAAAATGTTTTTCAGACTTCTATGTGTCCCTCTTTCATGTTGATAGTCATTGGTCAGCTTCATGTCCCCCCGGTCAACTAATGATGTCTGTGGTGTTTCATGAATCCAGAAGCTTACTGCAATCTGCAAAACCATCTCTGAAGAATCTGCCCTGTAGTTATGCTCCTTGGAGCTCATGTAGTGGCTTTATTGAAACTCATATGACTTGAGAGATAGGAAAGGGGTGGCCAACACTGATTTTTGTCCCCAGCACCTGAGCACTGCCAGCTATGATACCTGACTAGACTCAGCACAGTAAAGTACCCTAAGCACTGTTGGGGTGATCAAGAACAGCCAACCAAACTAACCAGCAAAAAAGAACTCATCCAACTTCTGGGTGGGACATTTATGATAGTTAATGATAGTTAACATTATGATATAGTTAACATTATTTAAATTATTTTAAGACTTAGATAATTAAATACTCCAAGGTAAAGGAGATCTCTAGCCCACATTTTTATTGTTAATTTCTTTATGTTAAACATTTCTCATATCTCCTATAATACAAAGATTATTTGTATATAAAAGTATGTATAATACTGAGATATTTAGAAATAAATTGATAGATTTATACAAGTGGTTTAATAGTCTCCTGTACTTCCACTACCCCCATTTCTGTTGTAGTATGATTGACAAATAAATACATATATTTAATTGTATATGTATTAATGTTCATGGCAGAGCCTGCTAAGCTCCCCGTGGCATATTTGATATGCCAAAAACAGTAACAACAAGTCTCACAATGGAGACATTACTGGTGCCCGCTCAAGCAAATCAATGAGCAATAGGATGCCAGTAACAGTATTAATGTTGGATTATGTATGTGTAAGAATTATCAAATATTTCTTCACCCCAAACCCCCAACCTTAAAAAGAAAATACCAAAAATAAATGTAGACTAACTAAATTTATGAATAAACATGGCATTTAGAAGAGAATTTCTATTAATTCAATCTAATATTTGTACTTTAACCAGTTACAATTTAATCTAGTAAAAAGTATATCTCCTAATACCATAAGGGTAGCACTGTCTGTTGTCCCATTGTTCATCGATTTGCTCGAGTGGGCATCAGTAACATCTCCATTGTGAGACTTGTTGTTACTGTTTTTGGCATATCGAATACGCCACAGGTAGCTTGCCAGGCTCTCTGAGAGGGATGACAAGACAAATGCCCTACGGGATGTGCTATTGCTCCAGTCCAGCAATGTCAGCAGATACCTCAAATGGTAAATTGACATTTTTGCCTTAATTGACCTATGAGCAGTGCTCAGGTGGGGTGCTGGCATTAATTAATGTTGATTTGTTACATAAGAATAAACAATTCACCTAATTAGGAATTTAAGTGAAAAATGCAAAATGGTGAATATACAATTGTTAATTTTTTGATTAACAACAATAACAGATCATAACATTAGAAATGAGTCATTTTATAGCACTAATGTTACAAATAACATGCATAAACTGAACATAAAAATGTGAACCATTGAAAGAGAGCACTAAAATTTTATTGGGAAGCATAAAAGACCCTGGGTTGGCCACGTGCAAGGAAAGCACCCACCCACTACACTACCTCTCTAATCTCCAAAATTATATTATTTTTATTTTTAAAATTAGAAGATGATGGAGCTGGAATGATAGCACAGTGGGTAGGGCATTTACCTTGCATGTGGCCAACACAGGTTCGATTCCCAGCTTCCCATATGGTCCAGCGAGCACAGCCAGGAGTACTTCCTGAGTGCAGAGCCAGGAGTAATCCCTGTGCATCAACAGGTGTGACCCCAAAAGCAAAAACTAAATAAATAAATAATTTAAAATTAGAAGATGAACCACAGGGACAGGGGAGAGTACAGTGGGTAGAGTGCTTGCCTTGCATGTGGCTGGCTCAAGTTTGATGCCCGGTACCTCATACGGTCCCCCTGGTGCTGCCAGGAATAATTCCTAAAGGCACAGGTAGGAGTAACTCCTAAGCAATGTTGGTTGTGACCCCCACCCTGGCAAAAACAAAACAAAACAGAAAAAAGATGAACTTCATAACATACTCAAAAACTATTATAGCTAACTTGTAAAAAGAAAAACAAAATTGGCTAAAACTGTTAACTACACATAAAGAACATAAATATTACTATTGAAAGAGTTAAGAGATTTTGGGGAGCAAGGACTCAAAAACCAGAGAATTTGCTTTACACACACCCAACTGAGTTCAATTCCCAGCACTCCTTCTTGTCCCTTGAACACCCCCAGGAGTAATCCCTGAGAACAGAGCCAAGACTAAGCCCTGAACACTGTCTGTGTGCCCCGCTCCAACAAGGAAAAGGATCCAGGGCTGATGATGCTGATGGTAGAATGGTTTATATACCTTCTCAAAACTCTGCTAAAATACACAGAGCAATTAGGATAGTAAAATAAAAGTCCATGGCATCATTTATTATAAAACAAAGTGAAAATATTTTCCATTAACCCAAACACATGGGACAAAGCACTGACAGGAAAGTTAGTGACAGACAGACAATCAGTATAAGAGCATCTGTGTGGGAAGAAGCAGAGGAAAACAACAGCATATATGATGAACACATTGGAAGAAGATATCAAATCACTGGCATTCATCCAAGACTCAGTGAAGCAATTGAGGAATTCTGGATACAATTTTTAATAAAATTCACAAATAAATTTATGGACTGGATTGTACAATCCCCAAATGAGAGAGAACTATTTGTCCACATACACACACAGACGCACACATGCACGCACGCACAGACATATAAAAAGAGACCCTGAGATGATTAACTCAGTTAAGCACTCATCTCTCTTCCAGGTAAAAACTCCACTTAGCCGAGAATAGTCAACAAATTGTGTGGGTTAGGAACAACAATAAAAAAGGAAAAGATGGTCATGTGAAAGTGGAGATGGTAGCAAAACTCGAAGAACTAAAGAAAATAAGCTACAGCTATCTTGTCCTAATTAATGTTTACAAAAAACTACAACTATAGAATTTTTCATAACATTTTAATTGTATGTCACACATTCACCTAAATAGACCATCTGTTTGATCGTAAAACTAGTCTCATTAAAGTTAGGACTGAAATATTATAAATTAGCATTCAGTTTATACTGCAATCATCTTAGAAACCTATTTTAAAATAATCCATGTATATTAGTGGAAAGGCAAAACAGAAATTTAGAAATGAATGCTAATGAGAAAAGAACATATCAAACTCTAAGAAATAGCAAACCACTGTTTAGGGAGACATTTATAGTATAAGTGGCATAAATAAAGAAGTATTTGTGAAGAGATAAAACAGGGATAAGGCCTCTCATGGATTGAATCTGGTTGGATTCCTGGCTCAGAGATACATGGTCCTCCAGTTTCTCATAGTGAGCCTAGTGGCCCCAGTCACTGATGTGTGTGGTTCTGAGGACTGGGATGGAATTACCCATCCTGAGATGGCCTGGGAAATTCCCCATCATCTAAGGCCCAAGCAGCATCACATCCTAGCGCCTATGCACTGAACTACCAACCTGATGGGGTGAGAACTGAGGAGGAGCTCCAAGACTTACTGTTCATTAAAAACAAAATAGGCCCTTAAATAGAAGGCAGGAAATAATGAAACAAATAGCAGAAGTTAGTGAAATTAAAACACAGATGAACAATAATAAAAATGAGCAAAGTAAATATTAAAAGAAAAATACAGGAATATCAAGTTTTATTTTAAAATTCCACAACTTAAATGAAAAGAATGAGTTTCTTGATAAATGCAACTCAAAAATTGATACAATTTAAAACAATACTAGGTCTATATCCCTGGTCTATATTTATTAAAAGGAATCTTTTAATTAAAAATTCCTTCCCCAGAAACTTCACTGCTGAATTCCATCAGAATTTTAAAAGGAAATAACCCCATGAGCACTAAAGACTAAATCCCAGTATCCCCTAGCACAACATTGCTAGTCCAGAATATTGAATTATCTGGTCTTGTTGGCCAAGTGAATTTTAACAAAAGAAGAACATGATTTCCTAATGCCACTGAACATTACAGAGAAAATCATTAAAAACCTAAGAAAATAAAAAAATATACTCTGTATATGCATCTGAAATTTTGAACTTTTCCTTTTTTCTCTCTCCCCTTTATTTTTTGGCTTTGGGCAACACAAGGCTGTATTCAGGGCTTACTCCTGTTTTAGAGCTCAGAGATCACTCACGGCAGGCTCAGCAGGCCATCTGAGATGCCTGGAATTTAGAAATTGAGCTTCCATTTGACCCAGCAATACCACTTCTGGGAATATATCCCAAAAACAGATGACTGGTTAAAGAAACTTTGGTCCATCTACACAATTGAATACTATGCAGCTGTCAGAAAAGATGAAGTCATGAACTTTGCATACAAGTGGATCAACGTGGAAAGTATCATGCTAAGTGAAATGAGTCAGAAAGAGAGAGAGAGACATAGAAGAATTGCACTCATCTGCAAAATATAAAACAACAGAATGGAGGCCTAACACCCAAGAATAACAGAAATAAGTACCAGATTTGCTCCATGGCTTGGAGACCAGCCTCACATGCTCGGGGAAAGGGCAGCTCAGATAGAGAAGGGAATACCAAGCAAAAATGTGGTGGGAGGACCTGCTCAGGATGGGAGAGGCGTGCACGGAGCAGACTATAGACCGAGCACATTGGCCACCCAAGACCTCCATTACTAATCACAATGCCCAAAGGGAGAGAAGGAACAGAGGGGAATGCTCTGCCAAAGAGGCGGGGTGGGGAGGGGAATGGGGTGGGAGGGGGTGGGACGGTTGATGGGGTAATCAGTGGAGAACGGGTAGTGGTGGAAGGATAGAAACTCAAGCTGTATATGACTGAAACACAAGCAGGAGAATATGTAAACCTGTATCTGTACCCCCATGGTGATTCATTAATTTAAAAATTTTAAAAAAATAAAAAATAAAATAAAATAACTTTGCAAGGAAAAAGGTAAGAGTAAAAATTCTGTTTTGG